>NW_028186990.1:408283-460065 GCF_003343005.1 Rhea americana | reverse complement strand
AAAACAACAAATCCTCTATGTTTAAACTCAGAGAGGAAGTGCAGTCCTTAAACTAAGGAGTTCTTAGGTCCCTCTGTGATTCTGGCTTCGGCTTTCTATAGTATGCTTCACTCACCATACATGCAGAATGCGCTTTAATTTCATCCTTGGGTTGTGTACACATCTCCCTGATATTTTTAGTAGCACTTTAGAAGTATAAAATCTATTCCCTATGCCCTCATCAATTTGAAATTACCATTTTAAGGCTGATTAAATAAGGATTAGTGCCTATGTTCCACTTATTAGTCTGTGTCTTCAGCTGGAACTGATGATGTAGTATTTGTCAATAACTAGTTCACAGCCTTAAATTTCACAAAATGAAACCTCTGCAAGACAGTCCATCTGTCAGAAGATTTTGATGCAGGCTCCCATGTAGAAGAAAACCATCTATTATGTGATGATACAAGCTTAAAGTGGCATGTATCACAGCTGTTTGATTACTACTAGGAAAATGACTTGCATCCACCTTCTAGCCCTTTATCAGAATCCAGCAGTGATGGATTAAATTTTCCTTGCTTTAGCATGATGATGGATTACCTCAGCAGTATGTGTAAGGATGGTAAAGTCTGGCCTGAAATTAATTAGTGTCATGACTAAGAAATACTGGTCTAAGCTGTGATTTAAGGCAGATCTGAATAGCTACCAAATTACCAAATGTCTAAACGTTTGGATAACACCCTGGGAGTTTCCCACAGACATATGTGCCCTTATTATACTAGGACCTGCCTGGAAGACATGGATTAAGCAGCAGGTTCAGGAATTCTGTGGGTTTGTCCAGGTCTGAACTCGAATGTGCACTAGCATCCACATAGTGCTTATACGAAATAATTGGAATGGGCTGGTGTGTATCTTCCAACTAATAAAACCATTATATTCATGAACCAAGATCTTCTAAATTACCTTTTTGGCTTGGTAAGCAAACCTAAAATGTCACAGCAAAGTTGTTGAATAGTTTAATTTCCCTTTTAAGTCTGCAGAGACACTGATTTAAGTTTTGCACTGAAATATCCTATCCCCAAAGTCTTGGCAAAAAATACTAGTATTTCCACATTTAAATATGATCACTTCTGTTCTTTGAGCTCAAACCAAATACTCCCGGCCCATACTCTAAAGGCATTCATTTGCTGTTGCTTTGGATTTTGGGGTTCTTCTTGAACTAAAACTGCACATTTTATAACAATCCAAAAAATTCTCACTGGACTCTAATCACAAGGCACTTATGATTCATTAAACACAACTAGTTATTCTAAACTCTTCTCTAAATTGTATTGCACTGCTTTTCCTATTACAATTTGTCATAACATTTTATAGTAGTTATCAAGATAATTATATTTTGAGGCAAAGTTCAAACAGTAGGGAACACAGCAACATAAATTAAAGGTTCTTAAATATCCTGATTTTATTTAAATCCAACAGTACTCAGTTAAACAAATTTACCTTTGTACCTACAAAGTGGTGGATGGATGCCTGTATTTTAATAAAAGCCTAAACTGAAAACCTTTAATTGCAATTGCTTTTATTTTTTAAATTTGAATTATACAAAGCAGCTCAAAGTCAGTATTTGAAATTGTCCTGCTGACAGTTTAACTTTTTTCTTCTTTTTGAGGAGGGAGAGAAGGTGGCAGAGAATAAGAGAGAACATTGTTTTGGTTAGGTTTTCATTTCAGCTAATGCTCTACCAGCATTAACCTCTAACTTCACTGAAGGAGTTCCCAAAACACACATGCAAACGTGGAAGTATGGGAATTAATGTACACTTTGAGTGAGGAACTTTTCTTATGCAAAAGGAATCTAAGCATTATTACAATTGCAGAAGATACAGAACTTTAAAATTCCTTGGGTCCCAAACTTCACTGAATCCCAGGCAACCAGATTAAAGCAGTAACACTGTGCAGGAAACATCTTCCTGACAACTAGGACAAGACAGCAACAGCAGCCTCCTGCAGCCAGGAGCCAGCTGGGCTCCTGTCTTAAAGGAAGAAGCCTTCCTGCACCATGTCTTAAAGGCAACATGTGGCTTATGAGCTGCAGGCTCAGTAACACCACTCTGAGAACTAAAAATGAAAAACATCTTAATCCTCCCACTCTTTGGTTTCATAATCATAGAATCAGTAAGGTTGGAAGGGACCTCTGGAGATCATCTAGTTCAACCTCCCTGCTCATATAACGTACATATTATATAATATGTAATATTATAATATAAACAAATCTCATAAGGGAGGTGGGATAACAAGGGAACAAGTCAGTGTAATCCACCTTACTTAATTTCAGATATCTGAGACACTTAAGCACCCACTCTATAGCCCCCACAAAAACCCATACATTTGGTTTCATCCAGCTGACCTATTTTAGACTCATTGTGATCACCTGAAATCTATAAATGTTTCTTTCCACTGAATAAGGGAGACAACAGGATTTAGACAGTGACCTTAAGTGCCACATTTACAAACTACAGGAGGAATCAGAACAAAGGAATAAAGCACAGCAGAGTGCTTTGCTTTCTTCATTTTTATACCAGCTTAATCATCGCAGTTCCTAACTACTGAGTACTTGGCCATCTCTGCTATTTTTTGTTTAACCATCAATCTACACTGGAGAGCCAAAAAACAAAATTTGGATAAGCTTAGCACAATTAGCTTAGAAAAGCATTTTAGTCTTCTTTGGGGAAGTTTACAAAACAAAAAAAGCATTATAAAATCTCTTATCTTCTGCAACATCACACAGCTTTATCACATATCAGCAAATTGCATTCAGTAAATCACTGTAAACAAGTTGTTCAGCACTCAGCATAAAGAAATTTACTCACTTAACACATTCTAAAACATATTCTGATCCAGATACTGACAGAACATAGATGCTACAATCTGCATGAAATATGAAAAAAAAATAAGTTACTTCCCTCAATTCTGGACAGGGAAAGTACACTTGCCAACTGGTAGGCAATACCTTTCTTGTATTTCATCTCAAATTCAGAAAAACTACCAAGAGGAGTAGTGCAAACTATTTTTGCTTTGGATACTGTTTGTCAAGCTTTACAAAACCTTAATTCAATAACCTGATATTTTCTAATATCCAGTAGTAAGCAACAAACTATCTAAAAGTTTTTTTTTTCCTTTTCCCTTAAAAAAAAGGGGAGGGGGAGCTCTGCAGGGAAAATTAAAGTTGCACAGGGACAGACAGTAAGTTCTCAGTATTTTCATACGACTGAATAGAATCATAGAATCAGTAAGGTTGGAAAGGATCTCTGGAGATCATCTAGTCCCCCAGCTCAGCAGGGTCACCTAGAGCATTGTAGGTAGGGTTGCATCCAGGCAGGCCTTGAAGATCTCCAGAGAAGGAGACTCCACAGCCTCTCTGGGCAACCTGTGCCAGTGCTGGGTCACTCTCACAGGGAAGAAATTCAGGTACCTGCACACACTGATAAGATCCCCCCTCAGTCTTCTCTTCCCAAGGCTCAACAGGCCCAGCTCTCGCAGCCCTTCCTCATAGGGCAGATGCTCCAGACCTCGGATCATCCTCATAGCCCTACGCTGGACTCTCTCCAGTAGCTCCATGTCTCTCTTGTCCTGGGGAGCCCAGAACTGGATACAGTACTCGAGATGAGGCCTCCCCAGGGCTGAGTAGAGGGGCAGGATCACTTCCCTCGACCTGCTAGCAACACTCTTCCCAATGCACCCCACGAGACCATTGGCCTTCTTGGCTACAAGGGCACATTGCTGGCTCATGGTCAACCTGTCATCCACCTGCACTCCCAGGTCCTTCTCTGCAGAGCTGCTCTCCAGAAGGTCAGCCCCCACCTTGTACTGGTGCCTAGGGCTATTTTTCCCTAGGTGCAGGACTCTGTACTTGCCCTTGTTGAATCTCAGGAGGTTCCTCTCTGCCCAGCTCTCCAGCCTGTCCAGGTCTCTCTGAACAGCAGCACAGCCCTCAGGTGTGTCAGCCACTCCTCCCAGCTTGGTATCATCAGCAAACTTGTTGAGGAAGCACTCCCTCCCCTCATCCAGATCATTGATGAAGATGTTGAACAGGATGGGACCCAGTACTGAGCCCTGGGGGACGCCACTAGCCACAGGCCTCCGACTAGACCCCACGCCACTGATGACGACCCCCTGAGCTCTGCCTTTCAGCCAGTTCTCAGTCCACCTCACTGTCCTCTCGTCTAACCCACACTTCCTGAGCTTCTCTAGGAGGATGTTACGGGAGACAGTGTCAAAAGTCAAGGTACACAACGTCCACTGCTCTCCCCTCATCTACCCAGCCAGTCATTCCATCCTAGAAGGCTATSRGATTGRTKWRGCAGGATTTCCCCTTGGTGAATCCATGCTGCCTACTCCTGATCACCTTCTCCTCCATATGTCTGGAGATAACATGCAGAATGAGCTGTTCCAGCACCTTACCAGGGATGGAGGTAAGGCTGACTGGCCTATAGTTGCCTGAGTCCTCCTTCTTGCCCTTCTTGAAGACTGGAGTGATACTGGCTTTCTTCCAGTCCTCAGGCACCTCTCCAGTTCTCCAGGACCTTTTCAAAGATGATGGACAGCAGCCTGGCAATAACACCCACCAGCTCCCTCAGTACCCGTGGGTACATCCCATCTGGGCCCATGGATTTGTGGATGTCAAGTTTGTTCAGAAGATCTCTGATCCTATCCTCCTCAACAAAAGGAAAGTCTTCCCTTCTCCAGACTTTCTCCCTTACATCCAGGCTCCGGGATTCTTGGGGGCTGCCCTTAGCAGTGAAGGCTGAAGCAAAGAAGGTATTCAGTAGGAGGGTTAACACTTGTTCATAAAGTGTCTAGTATCTTGCATATTCATATGGTAGATCATGTTAGGATAATATACTTTGTTTCACACCCTGGGCTACTGAAGACCTGTGAAATACAGTCAGGGGTGGAAACCCACTCTGGAAATGCTGTAGCACAATTAGGCAGCCTATGTTGACTGAAATATCAAGCAGAAGGTACAAACATTGAATAAGTCCAAAACTAATGGACACTTCACAGAATGGGTAAGGTTGGCAGGGACCTCTGGAGATCTAGTCCAAACCCCCCAGCTCAAGTAGGGTCACCTACAGCATGTTAGACAGGGTTGCATCCAGGCAGGTTTTGAAGATCTCCAGAGAAGGAGACTCCACAAGCTCTCTGGGCAACCTGCTCCAGTGCTCTGTCACTCTCCCAGGGAAGAAATTCCCCCTCACAGTCAGGCAGAACTTCCTGTGCTTCAATTTCTATCCATTGCCTCTTGTTCTGTCACATGGGGCAACTGAAAAGAGTTTGTCCCCGTGCCCTTGACACCCTCCCTTCAGGTACTTACACACATTGATAAGATCCTCCCCTCAGTCTTCTCTTCCCCAGGCTGAACAGGCCCAGCTCTCACAGCCGTTCCTCATAGGGCAGGTGCTGCAGCCCTCTGATCATCTTTGTAGCCCTATGCTGGGCTCTCTCCAGTAGTTCCATGTCTCTCTTGTACTGGGGAGCCCAGAACTGGACATGAACTGTTCTTTTCTGATACATTTAAGAAGTCTTTCCAAAAAGGTAATGACAAGAGTACTACTGAGAAATTACATATGAGTCCAAAACAGTGTTTTCCCATCCATCATGGTTTGAAAAATTCAAGTATCAACAGTAAGTAGATCTGTAAGGAGCAAAACTAATCTAAATCTCTTTTCCTATGCATGTGTTCTCAGTATTTCCATCGTTTCTCAGGTCAGATTATTTCTACTGTTCAACTTGACATTGGAGCTACAGCTTCACGAACAGCAGAATAACAAGTTTCAGCAAGTCAGCTGCTCTGCACGCGTTCTTCTCCCTCACAAGTCTCCTAATGAGATGTCGACCACGAAAACACAGCTCAGTAGGCAGCAGGTATCCGCTCCAACTCTTGCAGGCCAGTCAGCCACTGCGCACAGCTTTCAGGGATGAACTGTAGAGGTTGATACACTCTAGCTGCTCCCCAGGAGAGACAGAGTGACCTAAAACAGCAGTAAGGTCTAAACACAGTTCTGCTAAACACAGTCTGCTTCTCTCTCCCTCCCTCACCTCACTGCATTTGCTCCATCAGCCAACTGGGCAAGACACCCTCCCTGGGCATCTCAGTCACGCTGACTGAGCTTTTTATACTGGAATACAAGGTAGCTTAGATCTCCCCTCAACCTCTCAGAAACAAGCTACTGTATATCACAGTAAAAGTGAGGCGGTTGAAGAACACATTATTTGGGCAAATACTACAGAGCAGCTAACGCACTATAAGTTGTTGAATATTTTCTTAGTTATGACGTTGACATGAGTCAGGAAAGCCACCCGTGACAAATCCCTGTGCAAACAGACTATATATAAACTTCAGGCTTTTTTTTAAAAACAAACAAACAAAAAAAAAACCTTATAGATATAGTTAATAAATGTAAGATCTTTTTCCTAAAGAAAATCATCTTCCATTGATGTTGCATTCCAAGGAAAATGGCAAACTACACTAGCAGCACGTGCTGCTGGCATCAAGGGCATGCTTCAGGAGGTAGCCCTGTGTGCATCTTCCAGTGACAATATGACTGCACTGCTATTGCTGATAACTAACAAGGCAAAAAAAAAAAAAAAAAAGTCTCTCCCTTAAATAGGAACAAGCTCTCCCCATCTGCACGTACTCAAAATCAAGAACTCCAGGAAAGAATTCAGAAGTAGCCTCTCCCTCAGCTGAGGTTCATGCAGGTCCCCCAAAGCCTTGACAGACAAGAATATTAATTATTTCCTGGTAGATAATTACATGCAAAGGTTGCTAATGGAGACAGAGAAACAGATTAAGATCTTCCTCTTAATTACCTTCGGGGGTTGCCTCTCTCTCCATCTGCTATGTCACCTAGTCTAAACGGAGCACGTAGGATAGCAACATTAACAGAAGGTTATATGATGTAAAAGGAGTTAAGTTGCACTAGAAATCTTCTCAGTCACTTACATAAAAGTGTTTATGTTTAGATTTTGAAGATAAATGGACTATAATTCCCATTTAATTAATACTAATAAGTAAACATACCAAAACAAAAAGATAACTAAGAGACCTGTGCCAGGGATGGCAGTTTACCAATCAGTCTTCGTGCCATCCTAAAGTATCATGTTCTTAAATTACAAGTAGATTATTTTAAAGAAATATTTGTATAAGTCATAAGCTTGTGGAAAAAACTTGTCTTCAGATAATCTTGGTTCCTAATCATATAAATACATAAATTAATTAGTTGAACTAAGAATCAGAGAAACACGAGGTCACAGTATTCACGGCTAAATCTTATTTGAAACATGAAAGAAAGATTGCAGAGGAATAGCTATTTGCTAATTAAGAGGAAAGTTGATCTGTTTTAACCTTACCTTTCTTTCATTGAGTAAAGAAACTTTAAAAGGACAGTCACTGAACCTTTAAAAAATTTTAATTAGTGAAGTATCAGAATATCCAAGATTATGAAGACAGTCACTGGTAGTGTTTTCACATTAACTACTTTCTGGATAATTCAGGGCCAAAAAAAAAGCAGCAAATATTTTTAAAAAAATATTCATTAGAGGGAAACCACAAAGGGGAAGGTGACTGAATATTTTGTTTCAGAGCCTGCAAAGAGCATTTTAAAATTCATTTTAATTGTGGAATCATGGGCTAGGATTTCTCAGTACCTCAAGAAAATGTTTTACTTCCAAGTCTGCAAAAGAAACAACATATATGAGCAGAGATTTTTCATGATTTCTAAGCAGTACGTGATTTTTCTACATGCATAGACAGCAAAAGCTGAAGTCAGTAAAGCACAGCGAATGTGCAAACTCAAACTACGTACACACAAGTGCGCACAAGAGATTCAAATCTTGCTCTCATCTCTTCAGAATGATTAAGACACCCCCACCCCCCCAAAAAAAAGGAAGTATTTCCCTTCTGTGAGAACTTAACCTTCAGAGGAAGAAAATACCTCCACAAACACACACTATACCTTATCTATGCTTTCTCACTTCTATTCGACTATTTAGTTTCTGTATTTTTCTATCCTCAGAAAATAAACCAAATGCCTTCGGAATCCATCAATGCTTCAATAACTTTTCCAGCAATTTATTCTGTACATTTATTACTCCGTATGTAGAAATGCTTCACTTGAAGTGTCTTTTTTCTTAACTTTTCCTGATCTGCTTTTGTTCTTCCCTTTTCTCTCTGCAAGAATAAAGAATTCATTGAACATTATCCATCCTTTCCCTAAAAATAAGTTTTGCTAAAAATCACCATAAAGTATATTTTCCTTTGTCAGTCAGAATAAGCCTCTTAATCTTTCTTCATAAATTAAATCTTTGAAGTCTTGTATTATTTTTATTTCTCCTCTTTGACCAGTAAAGAGAAATTATCTAAGAATCAGCACTAAAAGCTTCATCCTGGGGTTTGGTCTAAACACTGCTTCCAATAAATTAAGAACTATCTTCTGAACATGGGATAATGCTCAGCAACATTTTCTTTCCAACTTTCCAATCACAGAACTATGTTCTTTGTACCTTTATACCAATTTTGCACTTTACCAGGCACAGAGAGGGGAAAAAAAAAACCACAACAACAACAAAAACCCAACCACTGCTACTTTCTTCCTAATTGCTATGGCTTATCACGTATTATCTCAGTAAATACCTGCAGGAAAAAAAAAATAAAAAGGATACTCAGCATAGCTGTTTTTCCCCCACTTGGCCAAAGAAGTTGTTCTTACGAGGGCCTTTTGCTTTCAACACTCTTTACAGCTTTATTTCATTTTCAAGGAAGTTTCTGTATCCTAAGCATCTTCCACAGAATATTAATGTTTAAAAGGACAGCATGCAATTTTGTTACATTAAAAGCAGATGAATTGTGGCAAAGTAATCCCTGAAGCTTTAATGTGGTAACACTGTACTAGACATTCCAGTTGAGAAACAGTTAACAGCAGAGAGACTGTACTAATACGTTAATAAAATACACACAACAGGTCTTTGATTCTGACAAAGCCTATGGAAACCACCCATTAAGTTTTAAATCGCATTCACAAAAATCATAGAAGGAGGTGGAACAGACTGCTAAACAAAATATACAGAAAGGAAGAAAAGTTAATATTAAGGCTGCTGGTAAAGTCTGATGTGTGTATACTAAAATATGATTCCTAATTCCATAGTAAAATACTGCTTTTCCCCATCATGACTTCTGTCTATTGCAGTGAATAACCAGTTCACCATAAACTTATTTGCATCTTTGTATTTACTGTACAGCACCACGTCTTAAAACACAAACCATCTAACCAGTGTCTTTGCAAGCATTTCAGTAGTGCTCCCATTGACCTTAAGGACTTTAAGAACACCACAAATTTATCTTCAGACTACACTTATGGAATTAAATGTTATTTTTGAGTCTGCATTACAGTTGTGCCCACGGTCTCATCAGCCCCTGGAAGCTAGGTGAAGCAATTGCCAGAGAAATTCAGCTTACTCCAACACTACTGAGTTTGGAGCTATTCCCTGGCGAAAGCCTCCATCACAAGCCAGGGCCATCAAGATTGGAAGTCTTCCAGGCTGGTGCGCAGTAATAAGCTCACATGATTAACTGCTTGTGTATGTTGATTGTCTCATTTTGGCTTCATTCATTCTCTATCTCATTATTTAATTGCAATGTCATGGATGATTTGGCCTTGTTTTAAATCAAATATCATAAAGCAAAATAATTTCAAACATGAGAGCAGTCAAAAAGAAATCTTACTGCAAAGCTCTTTTGAAGAGCTTACATTTTGAATAGCAAAAGAGACATTATCAATCACAATAGATAAAAATGCATATCCCTATACTTCCAAGCAGTCTCTCTCCACTAATTTTGAAATTAATCTCTACTGGATCATTCTTCAAGACATATCCATGGAGATTATACAGAGAACCTCAGTTCTTTTAATAAAAAAACTGAAAAAAGACAAAGGTCTATACCACTGCAGTTTTCATTACAGCATACATCCTTATTGATACTACTACCACATCTGACCTTGCTTCAATCATACCTCCATTTGCTATGTAGCTCTTGCATGTTTTTTCTATGAGACATTCAGTACACAGGGAGGCCCATCTACTGCCTGTACTTCAGTTTCATTATTTTTTCTATCACATTTTATTAATTCTTTTAAAAAGAGCCTATCACATGAAACTAATGTTATAACAAATGGTTTTCATTTTTGGTTTTACCTCACAAAGAAAAATGCACACATTGGTATGTTGTAACAAGTTATTCTTGTAAAACAGTCAACAATTGCAAATAAAATGGAGGTAATTCCACAAAGTGCATTACATAACTGGATTTGGGGGTATTGAGAGCACCTTGCCATCTGCTAGTAATGTTACAGATTCACAG
Organism: Rhea americana; assembly: GCF_003343005.1. Classification (NCBI taxonomy): domain Eukaryota; kingdom Metazoa; phylum Chordata; class Aves; order Rheiformes; family Rheidae; genus Rhea; species Rhea americana. The sequence goes on along the minus strand of NW_028186990.1, from coordinate 449,670 downwards.
CTGTTTAAAAGAAAAACAGATAAACCAAAAAGCATTACTTTTATTAGCGTACAAGGAAGTTATCAAAAGACACACTAATCTTCCACTAGCCTGCTGCTCCCTTACAGTTCTTCCAGATTTTAAACAGGTTTTGAGGAATTCCACTGTTGTGACTTAAGGTGTTATTGCTCCCAACTATCTCAAGACAACTCGGAGGGACATCATAACACCATAGTGCAGGTAGCAAAAGTGAACACCAACCTGCTTCCAAAAGCATCACTCTGGTGCATCGAACTGTACTAGCCACTGTGCTTCCCTGAGGCAATATCCCACCAGAAACAGGCAGGCCAACAGCAACAGACAATGGCATTTTTACACCATCACAGCAAATGGCATTTTTACACCATCACAGCAAAAGCCACAGGAACTCGTGAGTCAGGATCTTCAATGACTTCAATAGCTATGCTGAGGCACGCATCCTAGGATTGATTGCCATGACCTTGCCTTCCAGTAATGCTGAGCTGGCCTTGGGAAGTCTGGGGTCAGACCAGAATCACCACAGCAGCAGCAAACAGCTCACCTCACTTATCTTTTTATTTGCTCTCTCTCCCTCCGTCTTTTTGGTTTAGACATGTTCAGTTATTGAACAGTTACAGTCCCAGAAAATATTTCACATTGATAATCAAGAAGGATCACAGCTATATTGGCCATAAATGGTAGAGTTTGGGTGGCAGGGGGCTGCTGCGGTGACCCATAAGGGAGGAGATCATGATGTGCCAGTCACAGCTGGTTTCAGCCAGCTTTGAAACCCAAGTTTCCCTTCTCTGGGGACAACACGGCAGGAGACTCAGCCAGTAGGCACACTGGAAGTGGAGATACATGAAGTGTCTCTTCTATTGCAGAAGTCTCCCTTCAAGGAGCATCCAAGAGGGTCCTGTGGTATGGAAAAGAACTGAAGACATTTGAGGTTTACCAAGGGAGATATCCAGAAAACCCCTGCAGCCCCTGCCCCCAGGCTGCAGGCAGAAGTGGAACCCCTACACCAACTTGCCTAACTTTTCTCCAAGGCTGCAAAACACCAGTTGTTTAACTTGAAAGAAAATTGCACATACACTTGTGATGGACTCCAATACCATGACCCTTTATTTAGTCAATTTGGTCTTAAACCATAATAATAGTACATAATACCAAATAAATGGCACTTATCTTCCACTACTGTATGCAGCTTATTTTTGCAGGACTCCTGTTTTGACTGTTAGCTGCATTACAAGTGGGAAGATGCATCCTTCCTCCATTTTAATTGTTTACTCTTTGTTGAAATACATCTCCAGCTGTATGCCAAAATGTGGGGTTTATGTACTGAAGAAGTTCTCATTCTGATATACTGAGTCTTCAAGTCTTAAGAGTTTTGGGTATATTTCACATACTAACATCTCACAAGTTTCAGTTTTCCCATTACAAAGATCCTGCTGGCATTGTCATGCAGCTAACATAGCTTGAAATCTAGAGGGGAATACACCTATCTCTAAACATCAGTGTATAGAGCAGGCTGATCTCCAGTGTTATTACCCAGTGAGACTGACTTTTTGCAGATTCTTTTAGACAGCGGAACCAAGACATGAATATAATGTCTACCTGAAATAGGCTCAGGCTGATGACTGCCTACATACTTTACTCCTTCTCAGATACAAGTTTTACACTTTTCTCGTAGAAAATTCTTACAGTTGAAGATTAAACTTGGGGGGCGGGGGGGGGGGAAGGAGAGGAGAGAAGGGGGAAAAAAAAAAAAACACTCTTCATCCTAAATGCTTATAGATCACATGAAAGAGAAGATTGCTTTTCAACCTTTCACAGGATCATCTCCTCTCAAAGAGGTTAGAGGGAGAGCAAAGAGGGAAACAGTTAAAACGCAAAACAGGAAATTATGGAGAGAACGAGCTCTTGAATTCAAATTATAAAATTTTAAAAACTTTTAATTTAAATTAAATTTCAAGTTTAAAACCCTTAGTTTTCAGCTGACAGGAGTCATGGCTCCTTAATATCATCAAAACTGTCAGAGTAAATCCCCAGAACTCTGAGACAGGCCCCAGCAGCAAGTTAGTTTTCTGGAAGTTCAAGCAGTAGTTGGGGAAAGGGCAGTACCTTTCAAAACTCAGGATGAATCTCTGAAGTCACCAAGAATTCACAGCTGACTTGGTCAAACCCAGGCTTGCAATCTTTGCTCTGAGCATTCTTGTAAAATTGCACACTATGAGTATGAAAAAAGATGAGTGTAAGTTTTTATAGGAATAATACTTTTATCTAGATGAGTTGAAAGACAGTCTGGGTAAAAAGTGACTTGCAGATTTATTTTCCCAGAAGATACTTGATGTATAAATTCATGCTCAGACATTTACCTGAGTTTCAAAGAGTTGCTCATTATTAGAATCCACTTTTGATACAAATTCCAGATACTGGTCTCTAGATGGGTCCTGCATAGTTTTTGAAGTTTAGATAAGCAGCACTTCCTTAAAGCAGATCTGATCATTCCTGCTTACCATGCTTAGGTTCATATCTCACAGCAGTCTTGAAGAGCACAACATGGATTCTTTTTCGGATTAAATTAAACAAGATGTGCTCCAGGAACAAATCTAATGCTCTCCAACATCTGATGGGCCTTCCAGCCCACTAGACTAAGACTAATTCAAAATTTAAGCCCCTGAAATGCATAGAACATGAATGTTGAATCCTCAGCAACAGGTGTTCCACTGTACAGAGTCATTCCCTTCACATCACACTACGTGCTAATATAGAGAGGACTTTTTATTTCACAGCAATAATGTACATATATTTTTCAGTTTAGGCTTTCTTATGTGGTCTGAAACAACCCTCATGGACTTCTACCTCAGCATTTAAACACCTACCCTGTACATTATAGCTATTAAAAAATAGTACGGGGAAAAATAAAATGGAGAGAAAGGCTTTGTGATCACTAGAGAAAACACATCTCCTCAAACTAAATCAGGACATTATTCAGAAGTAACTCATTAATAATACTAAATTACCTTGGATTATATTCAAAAGGTTTCCCACCCCACCCCGATTTCTATTCGGGCACTTTTCTCATAGCATATTCAACACAATTTAATTACTAAATAAAAACAGGCTGTGCATCAGACAAGCTGTGACAAAGTTGCACCAAAACATATGTGCATAGAAAACAAATATTTAAATCCCTCTGGATGAAGGTTCAGCAAATTGTACAACACCTTATATTCAGGCAGCCCCTCCAATTTCAGCTGAGTGCTTTTTAGCCATTTCCACATATCTAAGCATCTTATTTACATATTCTTGCCCACCCCCCACTCCACCCTCTGGCCAGCTTAGGCCACACTTAACAAGATTAACTGCTTTTTTTCCAGAAATTTAGTAATGCCAACGAAGCTCTTGCAGTTATCTACCTTGTTCACTAGCAGTTGACTTGGAGCAGGGAGAAACACTGTTTGAGTTGCTCCTAATAGGAAAGGGACATTTTGCTACACTTGTTCTAAGACAACAGCAGGGATCAGAGTAAGTTTAATACATGTGATCAATCACACCAATCAGCAATTTTAAAATCAGATCTAGAATGTCATAATTGAAAAAGCAAATATAGGCAAGTAATTAAAGTCTGCAGAAGTGCCCACTATGGCTCTTCTTTAAAGCTATTAATTCCAAAGAGGGAAAGGGTAAGTAGTCATGCATAGCTTGAGCTATACAGATAAAACATTTTTCAGTAGAGCTGTAGTGGACGTTACTTGTAACAACTGTTCCAAGTTCAGAGAAGCCCATTAAATATGTTTTAGATTAAACTAAAAATAATGAATTTATTTAATTTAGCTTCTCAGAATTTTAGACACTTGCAATAAATCTGGAAAACATTTCTGTAAATTAATAGCAAAACCAAATTAGTTTTGAAGATAAGATTCAGTATCCCAGTTACAAATCAAGAAAATTCTCCCCTTTCCCCCCAGGAAGATCCACTACAACTAACTTTTGCCCCGTGTCAGCATCTCTGTTCCTGAGCAAATTCAGGCTAAAGTTAGACAAAAGCAAACTGCAAAGCCAACGAAGTATTTCCTCACCACCACCTTCTCCAACAATGGCATAAAGCTCAAAAATCTCCAGAGAAGACATCCTTAAGCAAAAATTCTGACTTTATGGTCTGGATCTCCACAACTGACATTTCACACTTTAGATGGGCACAAGTCATAATAATACACTGAAGTCCTATTTTCCAAATGAGGCACACACCCCAATTAGTGAGTTAGTAAGAAAGCTAAGCTACCTGACCTGGGCTGCAGTGCAGCTGGTAGAACATTAATTTCTGAAGCCAACTAACACAAGAAAGGAGAGAAGAGCTGTCAAAGCAAAAGAAAAGAAAAAAAAAAAAAAAAAGAAAAAGAAAAGCTATAAATCTACTCAACAAATTCAGTTTTACGGAATGACAAAGTAACACTGGATTCACCTTCCTCATGCTTGCAACACAAGTGCTACATTCTCATCTTCAGTGATGATTCGGTTACTTGGTCATTTGCATTATTTATTCCATTGACATTAACTTAGTTTGTTTTGCATGCAGATAAACCAGGAATGAATTAAATCTTAGTTATTACAAAAAGTCTTACAAGAAAGTTCTCCAGACAGAGACCCACTATTACACTATTTTATACAGTATAAGCCTCAGAGCAAATGCATGTTTTAGTCTCAAGTTACAGTCTGAAGTAAAAACAAGTTTGTAAATAGATGGCAAAACTGACAATTCCTTCACTAAAAGCTTCTCATACTCTCCAGAATAAACAAAAGTAGAGGGTCAGTTTCAGCTACTCATCCATGCTTTGTGGCTATGGACCAAGCAGAAAGAAAGTCCGAGCTGGCAAGAAATCATTTACATAGTTTTATAGGTTTCAAGGAATATTTTAAAGTTGCAGGCAGAAATTACAAGCACTGCTAGCTGACCACGGAGCTCAGCCGACTACTTTGAAAAGCACTGCTAAGTAAACAAGCATTCATTATCTGCTTTCTCATACCTACTGTCATAAGGAAAAAAAAATGCTGTGTATGTTTAAATATTCCTTGCAAAGAATATGCAACATTTCCATATACTGCTATTTAGTTTTCCCTTGTTCAGCACTATTTCTGATCCAGTCTGTAACAAGTACAGCACTATTCCACATCATTTATTTTTCTTCGATTTTTCTCACTGATACTAACTTCTAATCCTTCATCTTCAAAAACATCACCTATTAACTTCTTCAGTTTACAAACTGCTTAAATACTACACTTTAGGAATGTATGCAACACTCAGCCAGCAGGATGCTGCAAGCTATTAGCCCTATAGCATGTACATCGTTGGGCCACTGTACTTGCGAGCAAAAGTAGCAAACATTTGCTTTATGAAGCTTTATGAAAAGTGCTGACATTAAGACTATCTCCTCCTCCTGTAAGGTCATAGTATATACTCACTTTTCTTACTACTCTGTAATTGTCAGGAGGGAAAAAAAATAAGTAAAACAAAATAGAGCTGCCTCCATCCAGGTTGCCTGGTAAGGTATGATTGTCCAGACCAGTCTCCAGACCATTTGCAATTCCAAACAGCCTTTTGAGCCTAATTAAAACATGTATTATACACCAATCAAAATGAAAACAACTCCATAAGATTTCAAATAATAAATTCAGGTACAGTCTGCAGCAAAGATCATCATGCTAATCAATACTTGTTTTCCATTCTACTTTGTACTGTAGATGCCCTGGTAGATGCACAAGCATGGGTGTCTGCAGCATGGCACTAATTAGCCTACTCCCCGGACTCCCCCCAGGTTCATGCATTACCATGCTAAACCCATCTATGCTTTTACTAGTATGCAGCAGCATAACCTGGCAATTGAATGATACCAATAGTATTCTGGAATCCAGAATACCAGCATACCAGTAACAGCTTGTGAAAACAAAGATGCTTGCTTTTATGAATTGCATTTTGAGGCATTTTGTGTGCACCCATCTATGGTTTCAGGGACAGGGCAATACAGGTGCATAGTGGCTTGCAGAAAGCTTGGCAGTATTTAAACTTACATCTGCATTACTATCTCAGCTTTTGGTTGGCCACTACATTTTCTGAAGTGATCAGCAGACTTACTGTTTTACCCCTCCTCCCAATTTAACGAGCTATATGTACATTAAAAGTACCAACTTTAGTAAACATCTTTGAATCCATTTATCATGTCCAGCAAAAAGAGGGTGTAAGCATAATAGGACTTTAACAAGTCATCCAGAGTACACCAAACGGTTCTTGATGTTTTCTTTTCAGGCTCTTGAAACATATCTAGCACTACACAAAAAGAACACACACACAGAGCATGGTTTTGAATATAAAGCTTGGTTCTTCATATTTTCTGTGCCTTAAGAACTAGCTATTATGGCTTTATTATTTTTCATTTCTGAAATGTTTATAATGTGTGTAGGATAGGAGGCTTTCTCTAGAAGCACTTTGTTTGATAGTTCACATCCTGCCGCCAAGGACAGAGATAACCACTCTCATTTAGCTACGATGACAGGTATGTTAAGTGTCACAGCTTAAGACAGAGGCGGAACAGCACAGTACACTTCAGCGATTGTCACCACAGACCTCATCTCCTGAGGTCTGAAATCCTCACCACTTACTTATATCAATTTGAGAAGCCTTAGAAACACCAGCAACTTTCACATCTTCTGTGAGCAGAGCATGCAAGTGACTGCAGACTGACAGCGTACCCTCTGTCATCACATTCGTTTGGAGAGAGCACCGTGGTAGCGAGCAGTAACTGAGGAGAGCAAAAAGCTTAACCTGAACAGGAGTCACAAAAGGAGATTTAACTTGGCAAACCCTCCGGCCCAATACCTAGGAGGGCCACCTGACAGGCAATATCATCCCTGAAATCTGTTCTCTCCCAGACTGAGGACACCAGGCTGACAACAAAAGCCTTTTCCCTTTCAGAAAGGCATTATGAACAGTGCTGTAACACGAGTATTCAGTTAGCCAAAGAGCAATAATAAACTCCTTGGCTGAGTGACTTGGACTTTCCTCTGAAATGGGACACTGAATTTCCAGCTGTCTCTGCACGGCTTCTCCATCTTTATCAGCTGAAACAGGAAAGCTGCAGATGAACATCTCCCATTCCTTTCCGCACTCTCTCCCAGCCCTGCTGCTCTTAACTCCACCTTCCTGAAGGGAGTTATCAGGAGCACAAGATCTGTGCTGGGCTGTGGTTCTCAGGAGGGATTTTTGCTGGAACATACTAGTTACTCCCAGGACATTAAAAAAGGGGGAGCAGTAGGTCCTAACCCCACTTGGTACTAGGCTGTTTCAGGTACAGACACCTCATACCTGCTGGGCACTAAGACTGGCTGGGGAACAGCAAGAGAGAAGCATCACGATGTGCCATTCCCACGACACAGAGAAGCCCACTTACGGCACCTAACACCACTAGCATCAAACTAACTTTTCAGTATTTGTGTGTAAAGGAAGAAACTGATATAACCCATCTTTAACAGACATTCAGTAAAAATATACAAATACACATTTTACTGATACATTTTGCTTTGAACTTTGCCTTGAACTCCAACACTTCATGGACGCCTTTTTTTTTTTCTTTTCTTTTTCTTTTTTTTTTTAATGTGGTAAGCATTCACTCCTGTAACATTTGTAGTTTTTCCTCTTCAAAAAAAGTTTACAATGCAATTTAAAAATCAGTTTAAAGTAAATCATCCAAATGGTGCACGTTACAAACAATAAGTATTAAAAAAAAAAATATTATAACAAAAATCAGTGTAAATTGTGCCTATAGAAGTAGTAGAAAAATCAAGTCATTTTGGTATCGCAATTAAAAAACAATACAGCATCATCTCATAGTACAGAAAACCAAGAACAATATCAGAGGCAAACAGTTATACCAAGGTTGTGGGTCCTTTCAGAGTAGCATTAAGCAAAAAAAAAGGCAGATATTAATTTTGTCTAAAGTTCCCACCCAGGTTTTCTATATTTTGTGGCAAAGACAATTTATTTTTAGTGTTACCATCTTGTTGTTTCTGTAATCTTTTCCTTTCTCTAGACAAAGAAGTCTTCCACCTACTGCAGCCACGCAAACATTAAGAGTTGCTGACCAGACTACAGCTTGTGGTTCTAAGTTTCCTTTAAGTCTGATGCTCATTAAGGGCTGAGAGTAAAATAGTTCCATAACCAGGAAAGCTGAATACTTTTTTTTTTTTAAATTGCTGCTTGGCTGGTTTTGAATGAGTGGCATTCTCCCCTCTCCCCCAGTATCATTACCTATATTCATATAGCATCAGAATCATAATGTAAGAAATATGTAAGAAATATGTTCCCCAGTAAAAAGTGAAATTTTTCAATAAGTTTTCAGTGCTCACTTTTATGCATAACCACAGCATTCGGAGTTGGTAGATTTACTGCTTCTCCAGGTATCATAACTTCTTTTAGCATAAAGAGACCAATTTTCTTCAAATACAACTTCATTGTCATTCACATAACAACCTAAACTGATTTAACAAACTGCGCTTAATCAAAAATTAAATTATTCAGAAGGGCAAAAGAATATATAGCATGCAGGGCCTATTCCTGCATCAGCAGCAACTGTACCTCTAACAAGGTCAGAGAACACTGCTCCAGAAAGCAGAAGCTATGTACTGTATCATTTACTGCAAATACACTATTAGAGAGGTATTCAATACTAATGAAGTGACACCACTGTTTCCCTCACTGATGAGGCTGCCAGAAGCGGAAGGACTATCTAAGCAAACAAACAAACCAAAAAACCCACAGAATAACTGGGGCACAAATTTAAAAGCAGCTTCCCCATCCCAGCATTTATTTGGCCCTGCTTCCTCACGTTGCCAGTCTGGATGATTCAGATCCTAAAGCTTTATTCCATGCATGGTGTTCAGTCCTTTCCCAGAGCCAGCATGCATGCAATGTATTTGGCAGGTCTAAGATTTGAAGGATGCCGAATTTTGACAGCCACCCTCAATCATTTTAGGTGTATTTATCCTTCCTTGACAAATACTATCTTGTCTGGCCTTTTCTCACTGGTCAAGACAATAATGCCAATAACGTCTTCACACAGGCACGAGTCTTCTACGATATTCCAGCCTTTTTGCTATTAAGTCTCTGCACCTGGTGCAGATATGGGCTCAAATTATTACAGATTGAATTTAAACTCTTTAAAAAGCTCACCTGGGCTATGAGTTCTTTGGCATTTAATGTTGATAATAAAATTATACTTGAAAGGTTCTTTCTTTTCTCCAGTCAATAGAACCATGTAGTCATGAGCCAGAAACAGAATATTTATTTTTAACCAGTCTAATCCTGGATTTTGGTTGACAAAGGGGCAATCAGTGCCCTACAAAGTAGTACTTGACAGATCTGACAGGATAGTTTCCATATTCCATGGGGGGAAAAAAGGTACCACTGATGCTGGCTCATCAGCCTATTGCAAATCAAAGGATAACTCTTTTTCATAAGGTAGCTTTAATGGAGATAGTAAGGCTGGTTTAAGTTGTAAGCTTAATGGTTACCACTGATATGCTCAGCCCTGAGATGAATTCAGCCACTTCTCAGAACAGGCAGAAGTTTGCAAGAGAACTGAACTCAAATAAAATCTTCCCTTGATTATGCACAGAACATAAGGTTCTAAACAGTGTAACTCGATTGTACTTTAAAGGAGAACACCAAACACCTCAAGTGACCCCCTGAGCTTCAGGGAGAAGAACAACAATGCAAAGCAGCCTCTTCCTAGAGGAAACACACACCTAATCAACCACCTTGAACATTTGTTTTGCTACAGCAAGGACTCACCTGAATTAGGCAAAAGTCTACACCTTTCTCACCACTGACACTGCAAGGTGTTTAAAGGCAGTCAAAAGACTTCAAACATCTGCTGTTGAAGCTGGAACACAAGACACTTCATCAAATTTTCACTCCTGTTGTTTATTAAAAATTTGATTTTGCCGTGCAAGTGGTTCACAACTGTTCTATGTTTTACATTCAACTTTATTGTATTAAGGAAAAAAAAAAGTTCTACCAGATCAAAAACAGGCTTCACTTTCCTAATGTTTTTCTTATCAAATGTAGCCATGTGTTCTTCTAGAGCATGAACTATAAAAGTTTGAAATATTTTAGAAAAATCAGGTAGTCTGTTCTTGCAGTCTTATGACCAGAGCTGCCATCTGTTCCACTTTAGCAGCATTTAATCCAGTTTATAGGCCACTGATTAAGTGATTCTGCAGGGGGTAGTTTGGCTTAAACTTTCAGGATCCCTCTGGATCAGGCTGCTTGCTCTGATGCAGTCTTAGTCTTATTTCAGGGAATTTTGATTGCTCTAATCCACTGTTCTGACACTGTCTGAAGATTCACACAGTTTTTAGCAATTCCATGAAACCAAAACTATGCAGTGGGAATTCAACCCACTATGTTCTTTCTCCTAGGTCTTCTCTGTCACTTTGAAAGTGGCAGACCACTGCCCAGAAGTAACAGCAATTTAACTATTAAATAGTTAATCTTCGGAGAGATGCCTTCTTAATCTTCAGATAGACAACTTGCCTGCTTCTCCTATGGCATCCCATGTTTTCTTGCTTAGCTGAAGAGAGGTCAAAGTTACAAGACCTATGTCTTCCAAGTAGCTTTAGGATAGTAGAGGCTCAAGCCCACAGTATTTATTACCACACCATCGGAGAAAGATAAAAGTTGATTTAAAAGGGGAAAAAAAAACCTCACAGAACCAAAACAGTTCTGCTAAACAACACATGCACAAAAGCCTTAGCGTAGTAATGAGCTCTGTGTAACTGGCCTTTGCTTCTCCACAAGGCTCATTTCCTATAGAGGGTGGGGAGGTGTGTAGCTGTCCATCTATTTGGAATTCACTGAAAGATTAGGGCCAAAGCTCTCCACAGCCAAGACACAGATGCTAATTCCTTCCAACTCCTATATAACATGCACAGTTAGTAATCATTTCTTTGGCCTTTACAAATAGATCTGGCTAGAAAATGAAGAAAAATGATTTGAATGGAAAAAATGAAGAAAAATCAGTTTCTGGCTCAGATTTTACACACATGAGATCTGGCTTATTTTGATAAAATTAAATTTTAAATAGCACCTCTTCCCAAAAATGACTTGTTTCCTATGGAGGCAACAGACCTAGAGGGGTGTCCTTGAAGGGACAAGACATACGGATAGAGGTAAAGATGCCATCTGTACACTACATGAGACATTGTAAACATCTTCCAGTTTAATTACATATTTTAGTGCAGAAACCAAAAATAAAGATTATGCAAAATATTAAGCCTACTGAAACATAGGAACTATAACTATTTTCTCCAGTCATATCTTTTACATGCCTTGCCTTCTCCAGAAATGCACACCACTCTTCCTCTCCTCCCAAAACAACAATAGAATCTATAGTCTCTGGTAAAGCTTGTTTATATCTATTTAAAATTCTGACTAAATGAATTTTACTGCCCTGAACACATTTTGTGCAATGATGTTTGTTGGAGTGACTCCCACTTTTGCATTTCCACACTGTTTGGACAGCAGTTTGACAAACAAAAAGTAATGAACAGCAAGTAGTTGACTCCAAGAGAAAACAGCACTGTTAAGACAGTCTGCCAGAAATGATACATCTTCCTCCTCCTGCCCTTCCTCCAACTCCAGAGGAAGTTTGGTGCTTTAAAGTCCAGGAGTACTGCAATCATCCTAAAGCTTTAAGGGCTTTAGTGAGTTGGTACCTAGCACACAGCAAGGCTTTACTGCCATTCATGAGCTTGGTGCATCCCACCCATCTCTTCTGAAGAGTTCAGTCTGCAAGACATACTGTAAAGCTACCTTTCACAAAGCAACCTCATGGGCTCCTCTCTATAAGCTGGGACAACTGCTGATTCTTTTTCAAATGGTGGTGCTGCCAGTTAGTCCAGCTGTTAGAGGCCTCATTGCAAAACAGAGACCCAGACCTTGGAGCAGCAATGGGAATCCAGACGCCGACCACTCTGGTCGCATGCCCTTCAGGTGACCCCAAAACCCCTTTTATTTCCTCATCTCTCTGATCCAGTGATCCTTGGATTTAAAGAAGCCATGTAAATGGCCACAATCCAGTGCTGTCTGTAATACCCATCAAGGCTTGAATCCCAGATCTTCCATCCCTCTAACTGCTGGGATATTGTTACAAAGCAATGCAGAGGGTGCATTTGTTTTGAAAAAAAGAGTAGCTCTCAATCACGTCATTGACAGCAACAATGTAGGAGTTTGTCACTGTAGCACTCCATACTGCAGATCCTGGGTGGAGAAGGCTATCTCCAGCACAGGAAAAATAGACCCCTAGAAAACAGCTGTATGCAGACATACTTCTCCTGTTGTTTTTACCCCTTCAAGGGCTAAAGGATGGGAGACATGAGAACACAGGGATATTCAGTGCTAGTCTCCCTCCATCTGACTTAAACGGCTTTTGCCCCCTCCCCTCTCTATTTTTAATTAGGGTTAACAACACTGTACTGTGAGATGAAAATAGCAGTTGCTGGACTGATGAGGCAAACTTCCCCCCAATGACTTGTCATATTACACTCTAGTTGCTTTATAGTAGTCTTCTAGTGTCATAGGCTGTAAATTTGACAAAAATCTGTGGTGTACCATACAGACAGATAAAACAAATACTATGAAATCCAGAAAATAGACACATCTATTGCCATTTTGTCCTCCTCCTACCCTCCCAGAATTCACGATTCATGCAGTCAAGAGCATATTATAAAACCAAACAAGGATAAGAAAGCTGATAGTATCAACCAAATAGCCCATGAGTATTTCTTGAACAGTGAATCGCAGTCATGAATAAAAACCTTTCTTCATTGGACTAAGTATGTTCTTAGAATCTAGGTCAAAATCTACTCACATTGACACAAGAGTAATTTTCTAAGGCTGGAAATGTCAATGCCTATCTTGATTTGTAAATCTCCAGGTAAACTTCTTTGCATAAATAGATAACAAGGCTACTGGGTGAACCGAAAAGCTCTCAGTAAACAAGCACCAGCAGTGATATGTTCTGGCAGAAGGATGAAAAAGTTTAGCTAATACATTTCAGGTATGCATAGCTGCCATTTTGACCTGCGTATAAGTGACAGTGATATGCATATTCTCTTCAAAGTATTTAATAACAGTAATACATTCATCAATTGAGGGCTTCACTGCTTGAGGAAAGGGAGATCAGTTTATGCTACTTACATACACGTATTTACAAATAGGAAGCAAAAATGCATTGTTGTGTTCCTGTTTATAGGCCTTGAACTCATCTCCCTAATTATCCCCTATTATTTTTGATTCCCACACATTTCCTCATACAAAGGATTACTTGTAGTATTTCTTCCTCTGCTGTTCCTCCGCCCTTTTACCACCTGGCCCCCCTCAATTTTACAATAGAGCTTTAGTTTCCAAGAATCTTTGGGGAAGTCACTTTATATTAAGTCTTAATTTTGAGCTCTTCAAAATGGAACCAATGCCAAATAGAGATCAAGCAAGGAATTAGCTTGAACACCCTCCAAGACAACAGAGTAGCAGGTAGTCACTATAAACTCCTAGTAAAATGTAACCAATGCAACAAGGAGATGCCTAGTTGCACCTCAGTTGCTACTTACCTTCATATACAGGTAAGAAAAAAAAAAAAACTACAAAATGATTAAATCACTTATTGTAGGCTAGTACTTTTATAAGCACATGTACCTATTAGGTTATTTCAGGGACAGCTTAAAGAAACTTAAGTGTGAGAGTTTGAAAAATTTCAAGGTCAATTATTTAAAATATTTAACACACATAATATCAAGAAAATAAAAAACATACCTCAACCAAGTAAAAAGAGATGTTACTTTTGTTTCAGGAGAGGGGAAAGGAAAAAAAGAGAACACACTCTCCTGTAGATGGCTAGCTCTAGTTTAGGTTGCTTATGTAGTCAAGAACAGAATTTCCATATAAAGCAGAAGTTTCAACTGCTATAGTATTTTACGTTTAAATGTATTGTAGTACATTCAAACAATAATTGCACACAGAGTAAATTATACCCATTAGCTGACTTTGTTGGACATACTTGAAAGATATGATTGTTATAATTGATTTTTCTTTTCCTGTTTGATGAAAGCAGATTTAGTACTGAATTCCTTAAAAGAACTTCCTGGTTTTAATAGTTGCACATCTCAATAATTTTAAAGAAGTATTCATTAAGTCCATTTACCTAATATTTTAATAAAATATGCAAGACTATCAGAATGATTTATGTACACTGTAAACTGCATTCTAGCCATATCTAGAACACAAGATATTTATATTCAAGAGCAAATATATTCTGTAAAGCTACAACTTGACATATGCATATATCTGCCTGCTCCACAGGCAAAGCCTCATCATAGAGCAGGTTAAAAAGAAAAAAAAGCTTCCTTCCCTGATATCCCAGAATTAATAAATAATAAAAAAATACAGAAATAGCTAAAGTCCTATATGCTGTATTTCTGAAGAATAAATATAAATCTTATGTATTTTATATTGATTTTATTACATAGCAGTAATGTGCCACATCTGCTGCAGAGTCTTTCAAAAAAAAAAAAAAAAAAAAAAAAAAGGAAGTGCCATGCATATCATACTCATGTAATCCCTGACTTTGCTGGTTCCTAAGATAACGTTAGATGAGATTACATGCAGTGTCACCATTTGACTCTTCCTCCTGGTCCAGCCACTGTCACTTCCAAGTCTTAAAAGTTCCAGTTGGTTATAAACATCACTGTGCAGTTTTAAAAGCAACGAATTACCCTTCACTTTTGGAGCAGTGGGGGGAACAACAAGCAGCAAAGTACTCAACAGGCAATGCAAACCTAAAGTCAGCATCAGGACAAACTGCCTCAGATTAAAAAAGGAAATTTATATATATATATGTGTGTATGTGTATATATATACACACACACGTAAGTATCTACAAATATATATGCACATAAATACATATACGCACACACATGCAGAAAACCAGGAGGACTTTCCCAAACAGTTTAAGCACAAATGGATCTCAGACTTCCACAGGACTACTGCCTTCAGTATAATGCTTTTATTTGGTAACTTCACTTGTCAGTCTAACATACTTATATACTGGGCTTCTGCCAAATCAGGAAGTTGGAGAAATGTGCATCATTCTCATACTAAGGAAAAAAAAACTGTAAAGAAAGCTGTTTGAAAGAAAAATTAGTTTCTCCACATAAGCTAGTGGTTCCAGCTGCAGGTCTACAGCCTATGTGATAGCTGTCAATTTGTACAATAACCTACATTACTGTAGATTAACATTAGTTTCTTTAAACTGATGAAACTCATTGTAACCAATTTTCAGCTCCTGTTAGCTGTATTTGGAGTTAAACTAGTAGGCTGCCGAGCACTGGGAGTGAAGTAAATACCTTGAGATATTTCAGTAACTAAAAATATTTAACATATATGACATATGCCATCACTGACAATTCAGCAATGCCAGGCCTTGGGTTTTATTCACAAATTAGTTTGACATGTTTGAGAATATCATTTTTGGTAACAGTTATTAAATGTTATTAAAAAAAATACCAGGTTTTGTTTTAACATGCCTGCCACCAACTATTTAGCAGAATAAATAGATTAGTGTTTGGGGGGAGAGTTTGATTTTATTTTTGAACTAAGGTCTAGTTTATTCAATCACTCTTTTGTTACTGTGAATGTCAACATCCAAATGTAATTCCACAACATATTCCATTTCCACATGGCGTTTTTGCATTATACAAACATTACAAAACCTGAGAAATACTTTGAGGGAAACAAAAATTATCCACTCACTTATTCACTCAATAGCTTGCTGAGAAAAACGGCCTAGAAGTATTACCTATCAGATTGCACTTGAAGTGCACAGAGTTCTAATCAGGTCTACATCCCTGTTGTGCTAAGAGGTGTACAAATACATGATATATTCTGAACAGACTATAATCTTATTTAAAACAATACATGGCAACAACTAGTCATAAACAAGCAGAGGGAATGGAAAAAGGAAGGTAAAACACATGTAAGTACATATGCTTGCATAGATGAATTTGAGTCATCTTTCTGACAGAAGACGCAGATAAAAAACATATCAGTAATTCCCTCAAGGATAAGTTGCTAATTGCTACTTAGTTAAGTTTCTCTTAAGACTGCCAGGGAAATGAGTACAGAGGGGGAGAACAAGAGAGAGAGATCTGCAGAGGTTTTGATGAGGTGGTCACACATGAAATGGCAGCATGATCAAGAATATTCCTGTGGTAGATGGCATAGAGGAGTACGACATGGTCAAAAGAAAGCATTGTAGGTGGTCTCAGCAGCATTGCATTTCTGATTAGATTTGTAAGGAGGCAATGTGGCCAGAAACCACCAGAGGCAAAAAAAAGCTGCCTAAAGCGAGGCAAAAAGAGAACTTGATTAAGAACTTAGACACTCACCACAAGGAGCAAAGAGACTGCCTCTGAGAATTAAAAAAAAAAAAAAAAAAAAACACACACAAATCAGGAGGGATGTGCAGATTGAAATAGATGCTGAAGCATCAGATGTGCCCCCAAACTTTACCATTTTGCCAGGCTGTGGACAAACCTCTACATCAACAAAATATGAGCTGCACTGGCAAGCAACACTCGGCAATGGAACCGGGGGGGGGGGGGGGGGGGGGGGGGGGGGGGGCGGGGGGGTGTGTGTACGGCAGGGAAACGCTTATTTAAAAACACATGAGCTACTGGAAAAAAATACGTAAGCAAATAAAACATGAAAACTATCATTTAACATGACACTTAAAGATCAATGATGTACTTAGCAACTTCAGCATTCTACCTAGCCAGTGACTTTGCTAGTTGACCCCCCTGTCCCTTTAGCCAGTAGCAGTGGCACATCCTGAAGGGTTCCTGGAGCTCTGTCTTTGCCAAAAGGGAGCACGAAAACAGATACTCTAGCTACCCAGAGCAATTGGTTTTCAGTCACCTGCCCTATGTCAGTAGCACAGAACAGACCCCACCTCCTCCTTGATCTCTGTAATGGGGCCCTGGAATATCACAGATTAACACAAGTCACTTCTTCTCAGCCCCAACTCCACGCTCAAGCTTACAAGATTGTTAGTCAAGCATATTCGATTACTACACAGTTCTGACCTTGAAAAGTTGATTTCCTTTATCTACAGGTCCCCTAAAACAAGGGTTTTAATTAACATTACGAAATGTTGTATTTGTGAAATGATACGTTATTTAATCAAGGTTCACATTAACTGTGCAAGCACTCTTATAAACTTATAAAGGTTTTAGCTTGCTACAAGCAGCCATGCCTATCTGCACATGTGAATGACAGCTACCAAGAGAGGAACAAAAGTTTGTCTTCTAGTAAGGCCTTTTATGTAATAGATGACTATTTTCATTTGCAGCTGACCATTTGAAGGTGCATACACATCATCTGCAGACAGAGATTAATTAGAATAGCTTTGTGCCTGTGTTGAACACTTAAGATCTCCCCATACACCAATGTACATACACTAATTAAAAAAAAAAATCTCAGTCTAGTATCTGTTGCATCTTCTAATTTTGTTTTTGCAGTTTGGAAGTAATACACTTTTACTCCTTCAGCATATAGTATCCTCCTCTAACAATTGCCCCCGTCATAATTGCCAGTGCCAAAACATACTGTAATGACACCTTTGGTTACCTGATCACTCTACAGGAGGACTTTTTCCCGGCTCTCCTGGTGACACTGAAATCCTTGACCAACAGAGTTACAAGAGTATCTGCAATTAAAGACTAGTTCATGCTTCTAATTTTACTGTTGTTTAATATAGTACAAATCATTACTACACACCTGTAACAAGCATGTAAGTGACTCAAAGTACATTAGGAACATAGATATAATTACTCTTCAACAGGTTTACTGATTACAGCAGATAGATTAAGCCAATTGCCAAAGGAAGGATGCCCACAGTAGAAACAAAAATGAGATACATGACTCCTGATTCTTTTGCTTTAAATGCTAGCACACAAAAGTTAAATAGTATAAATTGCTTCAACTCACACACACTGATGTGTCCTGACTTACCTAAGAAAGATGTTTCAACCTAAGACTTAACTTTGGCAGTCATTTCTACAACAAAATGGAAACCTACTACATAAAGGTTGCAACAGCTAGCAAAGATCAAACCTCAGCTACTGCAAATTTCAACTCCTGCAAAACTGCAGTACGAAGGGAGTTCCGTACCTGCATTGCATGAAGCTGAAACTAGAAGGAACACTAAATGGTCAACATGGCTTCTACAGAGAGCAAAGAAGGACTAAGAAATAAAGAACAAAGCTTGGAAGGGAGTATCAAGATGGATTAGGAAATAAAGACTAGAACACTTATAAGTTTAAAGTTTTCCTCTTTTTGTGGACAGGTATCTGGGCCTCTCTCCAAATAGCTGGCTACATCTCACTGTTTCTCTGTGTAAACAAGAAACTAGCAGTCCCCAGTGGTGAGAAGCAGCAAGCAGATACAGAAGGGAAAAGAGCGTAAGAACAGCACAGCTTCTACTAGCTTTCACATAGTCTAACGATTTCCCCCCAAAATAGAGTACTCTTGTTTAGAAGCCTTGGATAGAGGTATCATTTCCCTTAACTTCCTCCCACCCCAAAACATCCAGGTTTTGACTATCCATAGTATTCTACAGCAACAAGCTTTAATAGCTTAATTTTGAATAATCTGAAAAAGTACTTCCATTTGTCTATCCTTAGTTATCAATAAATCACAGTATAGCACCTATCCATCATTTAAAATTTAGTTTTCACACTAAGACTTTTTCCTCCTGATTCATTATTTTATATTCCTCTATATCCTCCTTCAGTCATTTTTCCTCTCATCTGCTTCCCAGAAAAGATGATACTTTCCAAGTATTTTTGCCATCCTATACTCCTTTACCCATAAGCACATAATCCATCCAAATCCGTAATTTCACTTACCAAGCATTAAACCTCCGTAATGTACACCCTAATTGCAGGAAATCCCTCAAGATGACAACCAGTCCAGCTCCCTTAACCCACCATACACAAAACAGCTGTGAAATGAAGCTACTGAACCTCTCCTGATGGGGCACCCTCCTTTTATATTGATCATCCACAAGGCAATCAACCTGAGGGCTTAGTCCTCCCAGGTGCTATATATCATACTCAGCTTCACCAAGCTGTTCCAGCTAATTCCCCCATCACTCCACACAGGTATGCCTTGCACAGTGAAGAGGTTGAATTACTTACAGGTATTTTCTATTAGCTTTGAGAGACCCAGAACTAAAGTTGTAAGGTTGCTGTTTTATTTCTTTCATGTTCTTCTACATCTTTTCAAGTTTTATTGAACTAGGCTGCCTGAAAAGGCCAATGTTATCACTGGGCAACCTAAATTCTGTTAGTGAAAATTACTTTTAGGATTTTGTCCGGGTGTTTTTGCCAAGCATATTAAGAGTATGTCCACACAGGGAGTTTCTTGACTGGTGTTGGGGAGAAGGAGGAGGGCTGCAGCCAAACCAACAATCAGCTTGAGTTAACCAAAACCACCGTGAAGGCCAGCTTGAACATCCAGTAGTTTGTTTCAGACTCTGTTCATGGACTGCCTTTCCAGGGTGTCGCTACCATGAGTCAGCTGACAATCTATTAATTTGCGATAAAACAAACCCAACCCCTCAGCCCCCAAAATACCTAACACAGAGCAGATGTACTCTTCGGTGCTCTTCCTATCTAGTGTATTCAGAATAGGATGGGAACAATCCTAATACAATCTAGAATTCAAAGCGAAGGGAAAAAAAACAGTAAAAATGGTAAAAAGGAGAAAATCTAAAGGTGTGATTTGCTGATGAAATCACATTAACAGCAATGCTGAATGGCAAAATTGGTTTCAAGTCAGCAAGCTGCTGTGCAGCTCTAACCTAGTATTGCCGCTACTAATAACAGATCACAGGTTTTATATTAACTCTGCAAGGCCACAAGACGGGAGCTTCTTGGGTTTTGTCCAGATTTGCTTTACGTTTACCTGGAGCTTTGTTTTACCTTAATAAGCTGTAACAGCAACTACCTAATGAGCAGATAACTGCTACTTAGCTTGATTTGCCTTAGTTTTGTACAATTATGTAGTATAACTCCTATTGTTATTAGAATTTTGATACAGCTTTGTAACTAATAGATAGTAATTAGAAGTTGTTGTTCTGTGTATAATCAGCTATCTCTGATCCTAAAATAAAAGTGCTGCTAAAGTTGTGTGGACATGGGGTGATAGCATTGGCCTTCAAAGGACAGAGAGACGATATTTGAAGACCCAGAGCTACAAATCAGCTTTTGATAGTCATTCACTGGTCACTGGAGGATGCAACCTTGGAAGTTAGATTATACAAAAAAAGAAAATAAAGAACAAGTATCCAACATTTACAAAACACACCATCTACAGTAAATCTGAATATACCATGAAATTGTAAACCAAAGAGAAAAGAGCAAGCTGTAACAAGAATGTGTTACAAGAACATATGTGTTACAAGAATGTATTAGAACAGCCTCAGATGGAGCTTAGAGTGAAGGGGAAATAAGCCATTAACATCATACTCTTCCCAGCGAAGGGCTCAGCATGCAGATGATTTGTTGCAACCCACTTCTGCCTCCCTTTCCATTTAAGCACGACTGAAGCTGTTAAGACCCAGACAGACATAGAAAGGGTAAGTAAAACATCAGAGAAGAGGGACAGATACTAGGAAATGTGTGCATAACAATTTAAATTGTATTATTATTGAGGCTTTTTCTGTCATACCTTTTTCCTTTATATGTTATAATTAGATCTCAAATAACAGGAATTATTTGATTTGTTAAGATTTCATTTAGACTGACAATAAATTCTTTCCTTTTGCACATGTGTTTCTTTGGCCCACACAAACTGCACAAAAGGCAGTGCCAAATTTGTGCAACAAAGTGGAGCAGATAACCTTGATTTAGATGCAACAACTGCTACCAACTGTAATGATTTCTCATATGCTTCAAAAAGCAGTGAAAGTCTTTCCTCTCTTCCTTTTTAAAAATTCTAGGTATTTAATAAGTATATTAAACAAGTGAGCACTGTGGGAGTTCTGACCCCCACACCTCACCCCCCTAAATGATTAATTAGTCTATATAGAGCTTTCTGCTGTGAATCTTAGAGCACTGGCCTCTTCCGCATGCCTCTGCCCTGAGGCAGAGCCATGGGCTAACCCAGTTTCATATTACATCTTAGTCTAAAGAAAGTTATCTGTAAGGTTAGAACACTGAATGCTTCAATCCCAGTGAAAAGGGATGAAATACAAAACAGTATGTTCTAGTGTCAAGACAGCTGTCAGCAACTATGAGTCTGTATCATCTATGACTAAGCCGGGCAATATTTTTATTTTAGTAACATTACACAGATGTTGTGAGAGACTTCAAATCTAGTAGTCATTTAACAAATTCAAAATTGGACACAAAGGTATTTTCAAATTTGTTTTAACTTGGCTTTTACAGATTTTGCTACTTTTATTCTGAACCTTGTCACATCTTGAATAAGTGCATCGAAAGAGATTTATGAGAACAACGTACAATATAACTCACTTCAGCTCATAGGGCACCCGCTGTAGGGACAAACCAAAGCCATCTGTTTGTTACTGTTCCTGCTTAGTAGGAAATCAGGCAGGCCAGCACTGCAATACTCTATTAGAACAGGGCAGGTCTTAGATCAGCAAAGGAGCAACATAAGGATGGTTGTGTAGCCTGTGCCCTACCTGGTATGTTCAATGAAAAGGCCCCTCGTTTTTCATTGGTGTCTTAATCTTTACAAGCATAATTATAGCATTCCTCAGTAATGGTAAATACAAATTATACTGTGTTCTGCAGGAGAAAGATAAGCTGTTCTTTATGTTTCAACAAAAATGAATATATGATGAGAACGAAAAGATATGCATCCCAGCCTAAATATTAGCATTATATAACATCTTTTAATATACCTGCACAGAAACTGAATGTTCCTAAGTTTAGCATCCTAACAATCATCTTAGGGAAATACTGTTAGGACCAAAAAAAATTGTTTTTTCCTCTTTCTTACAATACTCTTTCAGGGACATGAAACATCAGCCATAAATCATATATATCGTTCTGTTTTTCATATATTGTATCCTTTGGATACAGCAAATTATTTAAATGACACCTGTCTGATATAATTTCCTGGACCACAAACAATAGCTTGATGAAGTCTTCACCATGAATTTCAAGCACATGTTAAAGACAAGTGATAAATTACAATCTACTTACTAGCTTAATTATTTGAATAGTTCACCTCATATTTTTTGCTTGGTAATTACTGACTTCCATACCACTGTGTAATTGAAACAATGGTAAAGAAAAAAGAAAACATCCAGAGTGGTGAAAATGGCATGTCAGAAATTGGAAGCCTTTTGTTCTCCAGACAAGTTTTGCAGAAGTAGCATGTTGTTCAGTAGTTTCTTGGAGACAGCACAAGTTCACTATTGTAGACCAGCCAGCAACCGAGAAACTTCTGAACTTGAAACTTAAGAGCATCATGCTTCTTTCCAGAATTATTTAAATAGAGATTTGCCACAGTTTACAGTCTATAAACTAAATCCCAAGAAGTCCTGCCTAATCCTCATTTTATTCCCACAGCTAGTAAAGCAAGTTTTGTTGTGGTAATGTGGTTACAATCTATTTGTACATATTGTTTATCAGAACAAATAGCATTTATAACAATGCACAAAGCAAGAAAAACACATTTTACACTGGTTTTATATACTTGCTGAGAAAGGAAGTCATTTATTCTGCCTTGCAGAACATTTAATCCTTTTTACCATTCAGATCCAACAGAATTTAAGGACATTGAACACCTCATGGGACAAGACCTGAAAGCATTCCAGCAACAGCCCTATCCTAATAAACTTCACAGTCCCAGCAGGGCTCCAATTCTAGAATGATTTTATCTGTTATTTTTAGAATTGACAATACTCATGTTCACATCCCCCTTTCTAAAGCTGGCAAAGAAAACTGACACTGCATATGAAATATTGTGTTAAAAATCAGGGAGGGATATGATTCCTTCCCCTTATTTTTCTAACAGTGTAACAAAGTGGGACTGTTTTGTACAGAGGATCTTTTCTTCTCTTTCACTGCTGTGAACTGCCCAAGTAATACATACCTAATTTGGCCTTAGTATGCTTGTTCCTTCTTTCTCTGCATATTAAAACCTCAGCAAGTTGCCTGCAAGGTAAGCATATTAGCCAGGAAAGTGGGGATTTAATAAACAAACAAACAAAAATCAACCTAACTGTGGGTCAGCTGTGTAAACCACTCACCATGCACCTGCTATTTCAAAACTTTGGTTAATTAGTTCATTTGGTTAATTTTTGTTAAACTTTGTTATACTCTGGTTTAACATCAGCTAATTCACTCTGGTCTGCACAGTTTTAGCCAATGCTCTATTTCGTACTGTTTTGTATTCAGTTTTCTAAATCAACAGCACAGAGAACATTTAATTTGTTTTTATTTTCATTTTACTAAGAAACAGGTGTTTAATAGGCACAGGACATCTCACAGGAAGGGAGAAGGAGGACAGTCGAATTCATTCTAGGTCCCTTGAACTGAGCAACAGGAAAAAAGAACTAAGCTGAAATACGGATAGAAATCAAAGTAAAAATCCTAGTCTAACATCAGTAAATCAGCAGGTGCTTAATTGCTTAAGAAGAATTAGAAGGTGTGAGACAACAGGTTTATACTAGAATTTCCCAGCATGGTGCAGAATTTTGAAGAACACCTTGATCAGATCTCTTATGTCAGGAAGGCTAGCATGGAAAGAGCAATACCTGAGCAGATGCAACTGGAATACACAATCCCCAGTCCTTTCAAATGCATTTTGTCGCAGCAGGTATGTGCTGTGGTATCCCCATTCCGGAAAGATTATTATACCACAGCGTGGACGAGCTGAGGCCTGGACCTTGTACCACGTTTGCTACTGAAGACGAAGCCGGGAGAGCAGAGAGCAGAAGAGCTCTGGCTGCCCACAAGCAACACGCTTGTCTTAGAAAACCACACCGTGCTTGCATTAACCTATGCAAGGGTAAAAACTGAAATCCAGAAATTCTATATTTCCAGCCATTCATTCATCAATTGCTAAATAGATCACATGAAAGGGAACAATACATACTGTTCCCATTATACTGTACCTCAGTTCTTTCAGATTTTGAAGGAGAAATTTGCTTTTTTTTACAAAAATCTGTTTAGCTAAGAAGGCTTTTCATTCCATCACCTTCCTGCTTTATTTGCTCATCACATTAAAATTACTACTTTTTATATAGAAAGTCAAAAACACAAAGCAAAAAAGTTATTTACATAATATTTTACATAACAAACTCCTTATGAGAAATGAGAATATTAAAATTTCAAAAGTACAGTCACAGCAAGTGGTAGGCGAGGAATGAAGATAAATCAAATCCTATTTCTTGCCATGCTGTGAAAAGACGGCTGGCTTTTAATCATCCTGATGTGCCATATGTAAATTCCATCAAAGAAGAAGTTTGGTAAATGTTGTATTTCATAACCACAGGGAAGGAAGCTATTTATAAACATCAATTAAACGATATAATATAGTCTAAAGCTATTAATAATAAAACTATTAATCTAGGTAGACATTGCTCTCATACTGAACAGTTTTTATTGTTTTTATTTTTTTTCAAACTCATAAATACTTAAGAAAATACATTTTACTACTCAAGGTCATTCTGAACTGTTTAGTGTGTTAGTTTCCTTGGTTCTAGGAATTATATTGTTCGCGAATAAAGATCCACAAAGCACTCATAAATCTAGACTCACTTTCTGAAAAAAAATGAGAATATTTCAGATAGCACCTACGTTTTTATGTGTGATCAAAAATCTATAAAGGAATAAAGAGCATATAAACATATATTATAGATGCAGCACCACATATATATAGATATATAGATATATATATGTACACACACACACATATAGTATGTATATATGCAACTTAAATGCTAATTCATATTATACTTTGCAAGTCTCAGGAAATACAACATGGTGATACAAGAGTCACCAACAGGACAGAGCAGTGAGGCCTAATACCGTAAGAAATCTCTTCTCAGCCTCCACAGGAATAAAGAAATAATAATAATATTAATAAACTAGAATTGTACTTCAGACGGTGCACACCTAACTGTGCATTAGAAGAAAGCAAACACATCTGAAAATATTAAAAATCATTATGTCTCACAATATTCTTAGGAATTCTGTAACCATCAGTGTCAGAGTAGGGAAAGCTTTGGTAAAGAGCAGAGGTAGAGAACAGAGATTATCAGCCCAGTCACAAACTAATATGGTAAACTGAGAATAGATGTCTTTTTTAAGCTCTAAGCACTAGACCAGCCCTTAAAGAGAAGCGAAACTAACAGTTTTAAGTAAATACTCTATAGCAAATAATGAGGGATGGCTACTGATGGCTGGGAGAGAAGAAGCCTTCTTATGGTAAAGGGACTGACAGGCTACCTGTTGGATGCCCCAAAGAATACAGAAGGCTACAGTTCTTCATTTTTCTCTGCAACGAAGGAATGAAGGAGGGTTTTTGTTTTTCTTCTCATTAATTCTAATGAGTTTTGTGACGGAAGAAAAAAAAATCTCCAGATTTTCAGCACACTCAGCAATGTCTGTGTGCATAAACTGAGACCTGTCCTATCTGCCTTGTGTTTAGGAGAAATTTAATGCTTCACCTCTTTGTAATATTTGTTGTTTTGTTATAAATGGTGTGTAGATTGAATGGCAGGTGACATTTCATAAGATTTAAATAAGGGAAGAAATTAATCAAATTAACATATTGCTTTTCTAAAGTATAATGAGTCATTTGCATATAAAGTGCAATTCAGTCTGTAAATACAAAATAAACTCCAGATTACAGAGGACATCGTGAACTGCATTTCTTACATTTTAAAAAGTATTTGCTGTTTAGACAGCTTTTAAAACCCTAAACTCCAGCTAATTTATACAGCAGTTCGGATTGATGAAGTGATCTGCCTACCCCCTTAGAGATCACAGCATGGAAGATACCATGCTGCAACATTTTAGGAGGCCTACAGAGCTACTTATACATTAGCTGCAACGGCATTTGCCCTTCTAGAAGGCAGAAATTCACTTAAAAATTATATTCCCTGGGTAATCTCCAGGTCTGATTCTCTGAGAGGAATTAGGCAGAGCCTTACACACGTGTGGAATGCCATGGAGGTCAATGCAAACTCGGGGAGGGGACAGGATCTTCCGTCATGGCCTCTGCAGAATTACAACCTTAGTGAGGACATAGGACAACCATGACACAGAGCTCTACACAGAAAACACAGAGATAGCAAATCAACAAATCTACCAGAAGTGATGAGAACGGAGAATAAAACACAGCCCAGACTACATTCAAAAATACAGTAGGGAAGTATCACTTAAAAATCAATCAGTAGATGTTTCAAGGCTACAAGCTAAATTCCTATTTAACAATTTTGACAGTGTATGCAACAATACAAAACAAATAAGCTGATTTGGTTAGCTAAGAACTGCAACTCTATCCTCTTAAAAATAATCTTCAGTGTAACAGAAGGATTCAGCTGCTGTAAACTGTAACTGGTGTTCCTGTCTACAAAAGAAAGGGCAGTTTTTAATTTATGAACTGAAAAGAGCTAGAACTTTTTAAAGATGCAACATAAAGCTGGAAAATAAAAACACTAACATATGGTGTGTAACCACATAAATACAGCTATTCTAGTCATATAAACTGAGCTATACTATTGATTATATGGGTCTGGCTTTGCACAAAGACTTTCATCAATTATCCTTATGTATGTACATATAAGAACATAATTCTTAAAAAATCAAAATTTTATCCTTGGAAAGAAAAAGAAAAGTTGAATAATGACCTACTAAATACTATGGAGAGGTATAATAATAAAAAACAGAAGCAGGCTCTAGGCAGAGGAGTAATAAACTGTGCCTACAGCTGTGGGCTACTTATTTTGCTTAGACAAGAAGAAACAGAAACCAGGAGTTCAAACGCTGCACGTAGATCTGACAACACATATCCTATTTTCTTCATCTGTGCTAGTGGCAATTGCACCCCCTGCTCCTTCTGCATACATACATTATATTCACAGGCTGCTTAAAACTCAGATCGGAGTCTATATTACATTTCGCTCCACCAATCCTCTGCTTAAGAAGGGAGCAATCCTCGTATGCTCTTTTCCTAGTTGTAGGACTCTAGCCTGGAGCTCCCATTTCTCAGTATGCCAGGGACATCCCTACATTCACAGGTGCAAAGACTTACCAAACCTATGGCATGAATATATTCTCCTTAAGGGCACTTATGTGATACTCTGCATCAAACAACAGGGCACAGGACTTTAAAAAACATGAAGTAACTCCTTACTCCATTCTAAAATATATCTGCTCATGCTCACCCCATTGCAGGGTCCCATAGACTGGTACAGGAACAACCAACTTAGAATCTCCTATGCTAACCTGCCACTCTTATAAAATTGTTCAGAGGCATGACTAGATATATGAGGAAAAGTACCTGGAATCGGAACAATATGCTTGTTTTCAGTGCAAACGAAGAGATGTATTTTTGAGAGGGTACTTTTGGAGCACATATATAAGCATAGCTATATGTATGTACATATGCACGCAATTATCCAATATTTAAATTAAACTCTGAAAATACACTTAGTGTGGTAATGTTGAAGAATTCACTTATTTTCCTAGTTTTATCCATTTTAGCCAGGTTGTCCAATAATATTTGCAGTCTTACAGATGGTTTCTGTTTGGAAGGGAAATTAAGGATGGAGGTAGTTTTTTTGTGATACACAAACCATTGCTATTACAAGGAGTACACAAACATCCTCCTTCCTGAATATGGTAGGAATCTTAGGTTTTGGTCTTGAGAAAGCATGACTCTATCAGGAAACGGTCATTTGAAGAACTCCCTTAACTTCTTACAGTACTGTTGTAAGTGCTTCTGTGATACGTTTTCAGGCTTCTTTACTAGGTCTTTGTTACTTCTCTTATAGAATAATTATATGCCTCTGACCACATCTGCCTCCACTTTCATATGATCTTGCTATTACTTCCAAGTTGCATTTTCTGCAGTGCCTATTATTTCAGCTCTCTCTTCTACAGAGAAGTTCAATTTCTTTTTGTGTTTCTTCTCTGTGAGGGCTGACTAGCTCCAGCTTTGAGGGATATAAATGAATGGTCACACTCTTTGGCTCTTTATTACCTCCATCCTATCCCTACAAATACTTGCAACTTCGCATAGTGCTTGCTTTCAGAGTTCTCCCTGAAGACTTCAATTTTCTCACTCACTTCTGAAAGCAAAAACAGTGTTTTGTATTTTAACTCCTACAAGAGATATGCAGCAACTCAAGTGTATCTGTATTAATCCTAAGGAAGAAAACATTTGGGAGAAGGAGTAAGGACAGGAGGAGAAAAATAGCTGCACACCAGCACAACAGGGAAAGAAGCTAAAACCCTATTAAACGCGTAATAGAGGTATTTAAATTGAAATACTCCTTTGAGTGAAATTCTGCACTAATGTGTTACCTTAGACTTCCCCCGTCTCATTTCTCTCAGACTACCATTGAACTCCAGGAAATATTTAAACCTCCTGCAGTGTAGTCAGCAACCCATTCCATGACTGGTTGACTCACAACGGGACTCAAGCAGACCCTGTGCGTTGGTGGCATGCAGTAAGGGAAATGAAGAGGTACTGAATCCATGCCCAACAGGCAGACGAGACAACAGAGTACAGAAAGGATAAAGCAGATAATAGGCTCAGGTTTTATCTCCTCTTCTTTGTGAAGAACTTCTTCAAACCAGATTTTCTCAAATCAAAATATTACAAGAGGGGATTTTCCATTAATTAACTGGGAGCAGAAGGAATATATAACCTGTCAAGATCTGAACAGCTCAGCCTCCAACACTTTCTTCTCTGGAAAACCTCACTGGAAAAATGAAATACATCCTTATTAAACAAACTCGTGTTTTCCTCTTTTCCTCCTCTCGCACAGTAATAATCATGCACACAGAGGGTGCTCATCAGAAATACCACCTATTCTGGATACTTTAGTAACTAGTTTAGACTGACAAAGAAAAACAAAGAACCATCAAGAACAAAAAACATTCATTTCCATTAGAGGACTTTTCACTATAGGAGTCACTTTACTGAACAGTCATGCTAAATTTACTATTACAAAGTCACATCATTTTTCTAGAGAACAAAGTTACTGCTTAAGCTACATGCACCTATGTTTCTTTGATTGCTCACTTTCAGTCTGCTTTTATCCTTAGCACCTGGTGCCAGCCTTAACACAAAAATAAATGGCTTAATGGATGAGAGCTGAATGTTACAAAAAAATAGCAAAGCATTCAGTCTTGCCAAGGAGAAATTCTTGAATTTACATGCAGACTTCAGAGCAGGAGAAAGCAACTAGATGCTTGTACAATGTCAAGTTTTCAGGTTCGGGTCACTATTTGTCAAAGAAACAAATAGACAAAGGAAAAGACCAATAAAATGCAAATGAGCAAACATCTATGTACTTCTGCATGTGCACACAGACATACAAGTATACACTGCATAATGAAAGAAAGAAACGGATAGTAAAAAGAGCTGAGTGAAAATTTCTTTTCTTTGTAAACCACAGAAGTTCTACTACCAAAAACTAGGGCATGCAATGTATTAAATAGTCCACATACAAGTAATTCATTTCTTTAGTACTTCCAGAAATTGCAGTGTGTCCCTTATATCACAGATGTAAAGCCACCTCAGTAGCACACAAGTCAGGAAGCCATGAGAAGACAGCTGACCATTGGTCAAGCCAAACCAAGTCATTCATTCAAAAAACATGATTGCCCAAATCTTGAAGCCTTCATTAGGTCTAATTCAGGTCCCTGAATAATGGAAAAATGACTTCAGTGAAAGTTCTGACTGAAACAAAGTGATATTTAACACTGTGTATTTTATCTATAATTGTATCCAAAATACATCATATTTTCTATTATTTTATTATTATTTTAAAGAAAAATGATACACTGTAGGAGTTTAATACCTCCATACACATTTTTTATCGAGTTTTATCTCTGCTAAGTTACACTTAGCCACAGACACTTTGCCACCAGCTACTCAATGGCAAATCCCATTAAGCTAGAAGTTCTATGTTCATTTATTCTGAGCTACATATGTGCAAACAAGAACAATGTAATTTCTTTTATATCTCTCAGACATTATAGCCAGGCTTTCATCTAAATATATGCTTATTTTGTACCAGTCCACTATCTCAACAAACCACAAACTATAGGAAATAACCTCTGCCGAGAAACAGTACAAGATGTATAGATGGTTTCCCAGGAAAACACTGCAGCTTTATAAAGTTTCATAGCATGTAACCATCTCACTTACTGTTTATTGAATAAAACATAATAAAGGAGCGTAAGAAGAATACCATGCATACTTCATTTTCAGGGGAAGAAGTTAAGGTTCCAAATTTAGACGTTAAGTTATATTTTTGTGTACTGACAGGTGACCTAAAGTTCATTACACTCAACTTATCCTAAATAAAATGTCTAAAACACCACAATACTGTGCGTGTAATAAGACAAGTTTTGTATACATTCTTTATGTAGACCACGTGAAAGCAAGGTTGCTTTGTTGGAACTGTTTGGCCGTATCTGGTGCTACAACTCATTCCATAGCTTCACTTAAGCTCTGCCAATTAACACTAAATGGGATTCTGACCTACTGCACTGTTTATGACATGCATTTTAGGCAGAAGCAATAATACGCAAAAATCCTATCTGAATTTTTTGTGAAAATGTACCAGTGTGTAAATTGGGCAATAAATAGGGTTTATGATTTTAAATTGAATTAAAAGGCCTTGCAAAGGTAACAAAATTGTCATTTAATTAAATGTACTAATTAAACTAAGAATTTTTCTCCCTGAAGCTTTCGAATGAAAAGGATTATTAATGTTTTATGCAGCACTCCAGAGACAACAGCTAGGCTGACAAATATAAGTGTGTGTGACTGAGCAAATTATCATACTGCCATGTGTATTTCTCTGTCCTGGATAAACTATAGCTCTTTAAAAAGACTATTGTTCTTTGGGTGGACTTGCATACTCAGGTGTCCTACTGTTCCAATAGGCTCTCTCTCTTTTAAGACAGCTGTGTATTTGGCAAATTGTCTTGGTCTTGGCAGAGGTTCATTGCTGTATCAAGGAGGCTGAGCAGGGAAAGAAAGAAAAGATAAGGGAATTAGGGGGTCTCTTGAGGAAAAGACAAAAGCAGTCTATGCCATGGGAAGTGCAACACTCCCGGGAGACAGGAGGTCCAGAGCAGCTAGTTTGCAAATCAGTCACATAGAGGGGCAAGCATTGCTGCACTGTTCTTCTATGGTGACTGTGCATCTGGCAACATACTTAGTTTCTGCTGAGAAATAATGTGATTGCTGGGGATGGAAATGCACGGTAGGGTGTGATGGGTGTCACAGACCAGGTGAGGGATTCCAGAACAGACTTCCCTGCATCTATGCATATAAAGTGAGTGCTGCTGAATCAAATGCAAAGGAGGGAAGATGCCATATAAAGAGATTGTATTAGTAATGTTAATAGTTAATGAAATATGCTGTATTGCAGCAGTCTGCGTTTTAACCAGAAATATGTATCACATTGAAATGTCCTTCCAAATTCAGCATGCACAAAAAGACAACTTCTATTCCTTTGCCTTCTCTAACTTTGGATTTTTCATTATTGATTCTTCCTACAGTTAAGTCTGAAAGTCATGGCACTTTGCCAAAGTGCATATTGCATCTACATCCATTTAGATGAATATTCCATCTAAACAGAGCACCTGAGGTGTTTCAGTATATATTCTTTACACAGATTACCGTTATTTGGATTCTATGTGTGCCTGTGCAAACATGCTTAGAAGTAAGAGAATGCTAAGATTTAGGACAAAACAAAGGGTTTATACATAGGGACAAATGCGGAACTAATACATCACTGAGGAGGAAACAAACTATTTGGCTTTTGATACAAGCTTTTTTAATCATCTATAAAATAAATTTTCATAAATTGCGTTAAGAATAACCAAATATTCAAATAAGGCCAGACAATAATAGAGAGAAGAATTTCCCATGACAAGATTTGTATTTCTCTTCCAAATTATAAATTTTCTTCCAAATTTTTCCTAATTTCAATGGATATGCAATTGTGTTTACTGTGAACAGCTTTCCACCTCTGACAGTTTGCAAAATTATCTGAATTTTATTTGTGGTTTACTTGTTAATAGTAAACTGAATTAGAGAACTAAAATGACAGAGGACACTGGATTTAAGGATGCAATAGGTAGACATCTGCTGGACTCATGAAAGGAGAGTGTGAAGCACAGAAGTAAAAAGAGAGAAAGTTTCTCAGCTTTCTCTAAAACAGATGTTAATCAAGGTTGTAGAATTATACAAGAAGTTCTATAAAAAGTTCTATTAGCCAAGGACCACTATTTGAGGTTTTATTACGTAGCCACAGATTGAACTTGGACAAACTTGGAATAGATGGGATGGCTCTCTAAAGCTCTGCCTCCTCATTTTTAGTGACCCGAGAAGTTACTGTACCCACCTGTCTTCCCTTCTCTTCTGGCAGGCTATACAACCTGTGTAGCAAAAGCAGAATGTAAGGATTTACTCCTCAGCTGTCACCCTTTAAAGGGTTGCAGACAAATGTAAACTTAAAAAATTGCTGGCTGAATTAAATATTCCAGCCTATAAAATGTGCAAGGAAGGCCAGACACCACACTGCCTCATCTGCCAGAGATTTAACCTCTGGTGAGATGGGCAAAAAACAGACAAAATGACATTTCATATCACATCTTATATTGACCCACTGAAGTTCGTAAGGCAGATGTTTAAGTTCCTTATCCTAGCTACTAGATCCCAACTCAGGAAACCTCTTCAGTACATACCTCAGTTCAACAAGCGAGCATCACACGAATCAAGGCTAAACACAAACTCGACCCTGTATGACGTTAAGGACTTGTTTTAATGGGATTAACCATGTATCAAAATGAACTGCTGGATCAGAGCCCATGTGAAGAACACAAAATACAGCTGGAGAAACCTGGATGTCTCCCCAAGAGCTGCTCCCTCACAAGCTTGATGCCGCCACTGTGATGGAATGGAAGGTAATTAGATTCATGTTATTTCCTAACTTATATTTTGCGGTTCTCTTTGTCAGTGATGCCTGCTACATAGTGCCAATATCATCCAGCTTTGCCAGTATCAAAGTATTTAATTAAAAAAAAGGAACAGAGGATGAAACTATTTTGTCATTTTTGCAACAAAATATAGAATGTCAGATATTAATTACTGGAGTATATTTTTCTCTTTTTTTTTTGTTTTAAGGACTAGTTTCCTCCTCTCTAGCTCTCTAGCTCTCCCTACTTTGGCAACCAACTAATTCATCAGATTTTCTTCTAACAGTACAAAGTTTACCATAGCTTCTTCCTGGAGCCTGATATATTTGGTCAGTAACTAAAATATTTGGTCAATTATTTAACATAATTGGCCAAAATATTATGGAAGAAAAGTATATAGACTTTTTAAGGAATAATTAAAAAAAAACGTTGTGGGTTCAGTCTTTTATTCTTAATTCGCTGATTTTTTTTGCAATTTCAGTTTCTCTGTCTCACTCATCTTCCATGAAAACAGTACTAATTACCAAGAAAACTGCTCAAAAAATACTGCTGCTATGTTTAGATTTACTCAATTCATTCACAAATTATTTCTATAGATCTAGCACTAAAAGTCTCAGACAATGATAGGAATCTTGCTATACTGGGCATTCTCTAAATGACTACCATCAACATTTTCTGCTTCCAAGAGTTTGCAATTAAGGATTTATGAAAAAATAAAATGAAATCTTTTGGAGGAAGCAGCTCTTAACCATGTACTTAAATTTAGGCATGAACTTAAGTCCCATTTGTTATGAAAAGACATAAACTCACAGGTAAAAACAAACTCTCTTATGCCTTCCTCCATTGCAAGTTGCATAAAAAGGTAGGCAAATATTTGATGGCAAGACGAAGTAGCACAAGGTGATGCTGGATTAGCATTAGCTGATTACAGAATGATTAAAAAATCAAAATTACAAAATCTTCTTTCAATTGAAGATTCTTCTTTCAACCTACAGACACACAGAAAACATCTATTTCTAGATTCCTAACAAAGTTCTAAGATCTGTAAGTATATCCAAAGCTAAGCATTTGACTCAGCATGTTGTCCTCAGAAGGAAAATATATGTCAGTACCATCATAGGCCTTTTTGGTTTTTTTTAGTGTATCTATATGTAAACAAAACAGATCTAGACTTTTTCTTCTATAACTTCAAAAGCATTTTTAAATAAGAAAATAAAGCATCCCTCAGAAAGAACTTATTAATAAATAGGGAATTCAGGGATCCTGACTTTTGGAATGGGATAAATACCTACAGACAAGTTTTGTTAAGAAATAAGTAAGTTATGTTTTGACTTAGAGAGAGAACAAGGTTGACTTTAAGGGAACATATACACACTAATGAATGTATGGTGGTAGTGGGATTATGCCTTCTTAAATCAGCTTTAACCAGCAATGAAATGTGCTAGCACAGGGTTTGACACGGGCCAGCAA
This sequence comes from Rhea americana, assembly GCF_003343005.1. Lineage (NCBI taxonomy): Eukaryota > Metazoa > Chordata > Aves > Rheiformes > Rheidae > Rhea > Rhea americana. The sequence goes on along the minus strand of NW_028186990.1, from coordinate 414,879 downwards.
CCAGCACATGTACGAAGATTACCTATTTCATTTGTACATTTTCAGATGAAATCTGTGACTTCACTAGGTGTCACCTAAGCAGAACTGTATTAACAGTGAACAGAGGCCAACCTACTTTTTAATGTAACAGAGGGCTAGAACATACTATATGACTGTTCTTTTCTACACTGAACTTTGTCAAACCAATATGCAATAAAAGGAAAAAAAATCTTTCTATGACTGGGTGACAGCAGTGCAATTCTTGAATAGTCAAATCAAGGGAAAAAAAGGAGCACTGATGAAAAAAAGAATGACTCAGATCAGGAAGAGTTAGCTGATTCTGTTCCACCAAAATTGCTTTTTGGTTTGAAACCCTGTGATCTGGAAAGCAACATATTTGCATTTACTTTTCAACGCATCAATAGTAGCTTAATTTTGAAGATTTCTTGTTAAATAATCTAGTTAAAAATTAATTGGTATTTGATTGATACAAAAACAGTTTTGACTTAGCTTTCTAGATTTATTTTTACTAAAACTGTATGATTTGCAAACAAATATTTTTTAATTAATATCACAACAATAGAGTAACTTTGTTGGCTTTTCTACTGAATAATTTGATTGTGAGAGGGAAGAGCTTTATTTCAGCTTGCTATTGATTTGTGTGTGCATGCAATAAAGATTTTATGGTTTGTCATCATACACTAAACTATGAGATGGTGATGTGCCCTGTGTCAAGGACAATGCAGCACTGCATTGCTTTGGAAGGAATTCTGAAGGAAGATTTTGAGTTACTCTGCCAGCAATGCAAGGAATAGGTAAGTTACTTCAGATCTCCACCCACCACAGCAAATAAAGTCATACCACAGTAGCTTTATGATACTAGAACTCTGAAAGATATACCTTTACTTTCCTATCCTAATCTTATTATTTAGGTCAGAACTGCAAAAAATTTCTAGTTTATATATGGAAGTAGCCATTATTTATTAAATGTACATAACAGTTATTAAATGTATTTCTGAAGACTATAATTAACTTTTTTCACTATACATGAAATATATATATATATAATGGCAATTTGGAACTTTGTTCTTTCCTTTCTAATTGTTCATCTACTGATTGAAAGTTTTGCTGAGTGAAAAAAAATTAAAGAAATATGCCCACTATAATAACAACTATAATAACTATAATAAAAGAAAGTTACATTTTGAAGTATAAAGCACAAAAAGGAAAGGTTGCCAAAAATGTTTGATTCCACATGCACATTTAATACAAGTGCACACTTTAACCACTTGATTTCATATTAGTGTTTCTGCAAAATTCCCTCCTCATTCATGGTATTAGATCAATTTACATCGAAAAAAATTAGTATGCATTTAACTTGATAATTTTGCTTATAGTCAAACTTGTAGTCAAACCTAATTCCTGCACTGGCAATTTATTTTAGGGATAAAGTCAAGTCTTTTGTTCAATTATTTTTTTCTAGATTGGGGATGCAAAGGTAGAAGGAGGGATTATCTGTTATCCCTACCCATTTTTATCTCAAAAAGACCATACATCGATTCAGAAAAAGCAGAGACAAAAAATCCAATTTACCCTAGTGTAATGCCACATATAAAAAGACTGTTTATAATGTTGTAGCTGTATGTGAAAATTACATGAAACACCAAGAATCTCTGCAATTCATAGATGATTTATAGCACAAACTGTTGTCATAGCTTAAAACTGACTGAAAATTGCATTGGAAAATATGGTCAATGGAGTATAATAGCCTTTGTCACAAATTATACACAGTAGTTTTGTAACCTTTTATAGCTTATATTCCAATAATACATTTATGATGAGCTATTTCATCAAGCTGTGGAGAAACCTCTATTAATCTTAGCAGGTCCAAAGAAATACAACTCTTAAGAATTTTTATAGCTTCTCTTTGCACACAGGTATAGTAGACCTTTTATTTAGCCTAGGAAGCTATATCTCATTACTTAAGATGTATAGACACTTGACAGAAGAGCAAAGGTGATATGTGTCACAGAAATCACTATGTGAAGCCTAGACTAAGCTCTTCAACAGCCAAGAAAATTACAGATTTTTCTACTTAGCCACAAAACCCTATGAAAGATTAGATCCTCAAAACAGGTCTTGGAAACATACTGACTTAAGATCTTAGGGTGATGGTAAAGAAAGGAAAAGAAACTGTTTCATGACCTTGTGTAACTTCCTGTGCTATTTCATAAAATATGTGGAGTTATTAATGATAAACTAATAAAAGCCCATTTGATTCTGTTGAACATTCCTTCCGTTATTAAAACACTTAAATAGCAAAGTAACTTCACATGGCATATTGGTTAAATAGCCATCAATATGCAAGCAAACATCTAAAACCACCCAAAATTTTTATCTGTGTTTGTATGGAGGATTTTAGCATTTAGCGGATGCTGTCACTATATGAGGTTCTCTTGATTGCTGCTGCTTTACAATAGAAGCCAGGATTAGCATACAAGTTAAGTAATAGCGTGCCATTAGCCTTGAAAAGAAGGAAATTGTACTTACAAGTGCACTTATTAATACTGAATAACATGGAATGCCTGCTGTGGAAAGAGATTCAAGAGCACTGTATTGTGCAATATTATAATATTCCTCTTCAAAAAGGAGCAGTTTTAACTAAAAATTCCTTAGATTACAGAAATATTTTATGTTATCAGCATTTTATTTCTCATAGATGGTATCACACACTCACATAAAGTATGAAACACTACGATTCTCTTAAAATTATCTTTGTTTTCATTGTTGGTCAACAGACTGCTATACAGGCAAATAAATTCAAGTAAGTTATAGATCTCATCACTGGACATTGTTCTCATTACAACACTTTGTATGGTGTGACAAATAAGAACACAGTGACAAACTTAGGAAACAATCCTCTAGTTCTGATACACTGTTCATTCAGTTTCATTAAGCCACCAATAACAAAAAAAACATGGCTACTAGGGGCAGGTAGAGGTGGATGGGAGAGGAAAAACAAGGAAGAAAAAAAGAGAAAGGTATAAATCACCCTACAGTTGGAAGAATTCTGTATGCCAATTTGTGGAATAATTTTAAAAGTGTCCCAACTGCATCCTTATTAAAAGTTAATGACGATCTGCATGATTTACAGCTATTAATTTGACCAGAGACACACAACTCGGTTGCAAAACCTGCACTGCATTGGTATTACCATCATCTACCGCAGGTTATGTGCTCCAAGATTAAAACAAATAACATATTACATTTAAAGTAAGAGCATCTGCTAGAAATACATCACAGAACAGCAGATGTTGCTAAATCAAATAACTATCGATCTTCTGCTGATCTAATGACACTGGCAGGTTATTCAAAATGCAGCTGGACAAAGAAAAAACAACCAGTCCCAATTCTGTTCATGAAAGAACTCTGGATGACTTCTATTTTATCTAAAGAATCTTGAAATCTCTGACCAACTCCCCAAAACATACTTTCAGAAACACATTTAGATTCATTACAGCATTCCATCTAGCAGTAAAAGATCTATGCTGTTTACTTGTCTTTGTGTAGCTGTGGGATTTTATGTTTCCCAGTGTCCCACTACTTAGATACTGGAAACAAACACAGAATCTCAATTGGTGAAATCTGAATACAACATTATTAAAGATATGCTAGCACCACTATTCTTCTCTTCAAAGTTGTTTTTTAAAGACAGGATGCAATCAAAGAAAAAAAAGACCTTCTAACTTCTCATTGTTTTCAAGATGTTGTAAATTATGTTTACCAGAAAACTATCATATCAAGGACTGCAAAATTATGGATTTGGGAGGGGGGAAAGATACTAATTTTAATAAAATTTCCAGGAAAATCTTAGAAAGTTGGAGGTGACAGGCATTCAATAGTACTAAATCTTGGCTGAAATCACTGCTTATTGTTTAACTACAAGGAATCCCCTGAATCTTAGTTAAATAATCAGGTTCACAAATGAGATTCAAGTTGTCTATTTATATATATCACTCTTACAAGACTCATTCATAAATCTCATCTAAGACCAAACCACATAAGAAAAAGAGAACTTTTTTAAAAAGTTGTCAATATTCAAAAATTACTTGGAATTAAAAACCGTAAACTTGGGTAAAGAACTGTTTTAGTACAGAAAACACTGAGCCATAGCAGAAACCTTTTGGTCTGTTACCGAAGATCTCAAGAATGAATCAGGTAATTATTTTTTAACTGCTTTTTTTGAGACTTAGTAGATGATGACAACTTGTAGTGATACAGGTATTTTGGATGCTCAAGCATGTCAATTCATACAGTACTGTTTTGTTCTGTTTTCCTGTTCCTGTTTTAAGCTGTTATTTAACTCTCAACATGGGACCTTTTTTAGAGTACTGTGCTAAAGAATCAGAAGACTAGAAAATAATGTATTTAGAATTTGGGGGAGTGAGGAACATAAATGTAAAAGGCTTGGCTGCACTGTTATTTAGATCAAATGTAATATGTTTGAATATTTGAATACAAGTTTTTTCCTAAAACTAACATTCTTATACTTGCTTTAAAAAAAAAAAAGTAGTAAATGCTACTTTTATTGCAATGCATTAATACTGGTTTTGGCTATTTTATTTTGTATTCTCTGTAATTAGCGGCAACTTTATATAGCACAAAATTAATCTTCATAGAACAACAGAACCTTTTTTTTTTTTTTTTCCTCCTGAACCAGCACTTACCAAAGCTCTCATTTGTCTCCTGGCAAAAAAATAGGTAAATGAACTTGGTTCTTTAAGCCAGGACCTCCTAATAAATACTTATAGAAGAAAAAAAATGGTTTTCTGAAAGATACATTACAAGTTGTGCCATTCTCATTTTTCAGCAAAATGCTGGCCAAAATACACTTTTTCAAACAGAAGCAAGTATGGTATCTCTTTCCTTCGCATTATGGTATGTTAGAATCTTTTCTACTTTGATATTTACCAGTACTTTGGTACTTATATCTAACTGTTTCTTTTATTATTTTTTAAAGTCACTTTTCAAAACAACCATATTGTTGTCTTCATCTTTTTTTTGTGGCTATACAGACATCCAGAATACATCCAGTATAACAACAACATGAATTAAGCACTTTTAGCAGCCATGAGTAGGATATAACTAATGACACTGGTGCACGCAACATACTTCTTTCTATTACATTTTCCACATTTAATAAAGGTACAGATTGCCACTCTTCCTTTGGAAATCAAATCTATTAATGACTCACACATCTTTCATATGCAAGAGAATCTGAGCTCCACACACATGCACACACAATTATAATCCCATCAGAGGCTTCGGACACCTGAAATCAGTTACCTTGATGTAGTCTCATTATAGTGAGAAACCTGGTATTCTCTTACCTAGAACACAAAAAGAAATTGTTTCAGAATTAATTCACAGCATTATTTTGCCCATTAGAAAAGAACTGCAAACAACCAACAAGTTAGGTAGAACATCCTGTTATAAAATGGCCTTTTCATATTCTTATGCTCCAAGAGATTTGATGGCAGCTCCTACCAGAGCCTTTTCATTTTCCCTCCATTTTGGATGATTATAAACTGTATCTTTTCAGTCAAATAAGCTCAAAAGCCATATCCTGCAACAAAGATCCATGATTTATGTTCGTTTATATCTTAGTCAATAGAGGTGTCTAGTCATGCTGGGCTAATCCCAGGTACAGGGCTGTGGCATCTCCTGATCTCTCCTCAGTTTCTCTCTTCGATTCTCTCTCAGGATCCTCTGCTGCATATCCTGGGAGTCTCTCACATAACCCCAGAGCATGTCTCCAAGAGTGTCTTTCAGAGCATCTACTTCCTTGTATCTCCCCCGAAGCCTCTCGTCGTGGGCCTCCCAACCCTTAGTGGGTGCCACTTTTTCTTAAGTATGGCCAAGCTCCTCTGACTGGCTGAGGTTTTGGCAGGACATGGGGTGTTTTACATCTGTGCCAGCTAGAACCGGCCATGACTAGCACAGAGCAGGTCACGGCCTCCTCCCACACCCCATGCCAACAGCTCCATGCCACCCAAACCCTGCCAATTATGTCCAAAACATTGCACCCCCTTTCCTCTGCAAAAAAAAAAAAAAAAAAAAAAATTGTAAGAACTGTTTGAACATATATCTGTTGCAAACTCTGCTGTCAGTATCATCACCGTATACATTTATTAAAAACTCTACCTTGTCTCCGCGGGCTACACGGTAAGAATTAACACTGTACCGAAGTGCACACGCACTGGGTAAAACTCCACCTCCGGCCCCTGAGATACAGGGGCTAAACATCAGCACTCTCTGAACTGCTACCTACTACAGACACCAGCCGTTGCCCCTGCAGCCCAGATTATGGGGGTTAATATGAGTGGCACATGCCAGTAAGCCGCTAACCTGACAAACCCACGGCAGGTTTTGCTGCATCTCACGAGCTTCCACACTTCAGCCCAGATAGGCTCACCCCGAGTTTCCATCTAGCGTTTTTCCATCAGCCAGGAGCCTGCCCAGGATGGCGGCGGCCATCGGCAGAGCCGAGTGCGAACGCTGCGCGTGTGGCTCTGCCGTCCCAGCACCGCCGCAGCTTCGTGGCTCCCTCCTTCCCC
>NW_028186990.1:210228-408236 GCF_003343005.1 Rhea americana | reverse complement strand
TGCACTCTCAGACACTGGGGGCCTCTCAGGTATCCCCGGTCGCCGAAGCCTCTCCCCATGCCGGTGCGCCGTGGGGCCGAGACCAGCCCTGGCCAGCCTCAAGTCACCAAAACACCAACCAAGTACGAGCCGGGAACGATCGCACTGCGGCTGCGCTTTCACATTACAACCCCTTCAGAGGCAAATCCGTGTCAAGAGTTTTTCCCGCTCCAGTAACTCCATAGGTGCTGATTTCTTTCTCCCCACAGAGGTGGTGGGTGCTTCACATGTGCTATGGTGGACACACAGCAACCCACATCTGCCTGGTGATGCTTTCCACTCCGCACTTCCATCACATAACATCTATTTTGTTTTCTTTTCTTTCTGAAACTGGATCATTTAGACAGGTCTGGGTTGGTGTCTGGCAACACTGATGCTGGAAACGGCACCGCAGAGAATGCGACAGCCCTCGGTGGGGAAAGGAAATTGGCTTATTTGCAGGGAAATTGTCACTGGAGCCCAACCTTGAGCTCGACTCGCTCTGGTTATCGGTGAGGCAATCTCCCCCGTCTTTTCAGTAAGCACTTGTGGAACAAATGATAGGGAATTTGACATTTCTTCTCTCCTGCTGTTGAAAACCTGTGGAAACTTGTGAAATGGAGGTTTCATAAAGCCACTCGTTTTCCTGTTCCCCCTGTTGAGTTCAGAGGTTTTTAACAGCCACTAGAGAACTAAGTTTTGGCTCCCAGACTACATATGAACCAGCCTTTCCAGTGGTAAAGGGATGTTTCTGTTGCTTATTTCTGTGATTTTATTCTAGAGCTGACCTGCTTGGTTTCACCCACACGGCCTCCAGTAAGGGGTTTACAACCCTGAAAGAACTGCAGAACATTTTGGCAAGAGGATCAGCTGTGAGGATTATGGCGTGACCATTTAAAGCAAGTTGAAGGGAAGCTATTTAGAATTTTAAAATATCAAAATAATTAGATCTTAAAATGTTAATGTTCTTTATTTAAATATCGCAATAAATATTTTAAGAGGGAAGAAGAAAAGGATGTTTTAATCTGAAAAGAAAAACAAATCTAATATATTTCTTTTTTCTTTCCTGACTGGAATTAATTCAGCAAATTGACATTGAACGCACAAAAGTCACTGCTGAAACACACAGCTGTAACCTCCTGTCTTCATACTCACCCACCCTGCACTACAGAATGCTCTTTAAATTCTTTATCTCATAAATCCGCTAATGTGCATGATGATCAAGAACCAAAGGTTTCCCTGTTCATTTCAAAAGCTTTCCTGAATATGTAAAAATCCTGACATCATATATCTTTTCAGGCCACTTGACATCATTATGAGTTAATCTACAAAAGACAGAAGAAAATTGCCATTTGTAACCCACATGTAGTCCCCTGGAATATAATTATCATGCTCTGCCAAGCTACAACACCAACACCCTCCTAACAATATCAAAACTTCCTCAGCAGTAGCTCTACCCTTGGTATGTTAACACTAGACTGTTATATGTTCCCAAGCAGTAAGTACCTATGCTTGCGAATCTCTGCATGCTGCTATCAATAATCCCTGTTATGGAGAGGGAAACTGGGATGTTGGACGTCGATAAGGGCACAGCAGAGCAGATTCTGAGAAAGTCTTTGTCATCCTAGTGTCCTGCTACTACAAGTGCCATCATAATGCTACATATCTTTCCTATTTGGCCAGTGGTAATAGCAATTGCCTAAGACGTATAATGTAGGAGCTCCAGAGAAATACTCTTCCTGTTACAGCCTTCTGCTCCTCCTTTCCTACTCCTCTATCAAACTGCAGAATTTATATATATATATATATATATATATATATATATATTTGCATGCATGGCTTCTAGGATGTGTATTATTCTGCTTCTATTAATGACTATTACAACAACAGTCATCAGCAGGGGCTCTGCCATATTGCATGACAAAAGTTAAAAAATGGTGTTGGCAAAAAAAGAAACAGATTCTAAGAGAATAAATAAGGGGATAGATTAGTTAGATCTGAAATATTAAAGCAGCTGTAGTTTTTAATAGCCAGGCTACATCATATTTATACAAAAAACTTAGAGCATAGGATAGGTTATACTGTATATTGTTGACTCAGACACTGAACAGCTGATGTTGATGAGTACAAACAATTTGGATGTAATAATTAGTAGGGAAAGCACTTAGTCTGGAGTAGCAAAATGGCACAAAACTAGACCGATGGAATACTCTGTATAAATGTGGACTAAGTAAACAGGAAAGAGTATGAGGAAAAAAGCATCCTTATAGATTATAAAAAAGGTTTAAAGTTCCTTTCTATATGATTTAAAGAGAGAAGAGCTTTACAGCTGAGTAAATTAAAATTGTATGATATAGTTAGATAAAAACACACCAATGTTTGAGGTTACCTCAATTATTTCTTTGAAAAATTTAATGTATTTTTTCCAACCACAATTCTGAGAGTTTACAGTGTTAAGAGAGAGAGGTTKTKYTTTTTTTTTTTTTTTTTTYTTTCCATAAGGTTTCAAAGGAATTGGTAAGCTGTACTATGTGTAAAATAGGATGAAAAATAATAATAATAAAAAAAATATAGCCAGACAACGAAGGGTGAATCAGTTTGCAAAACTCTCCTTTCCACTCTTTTGAAGGATCTTTGTAATGCAGAATATGTCCATATCTTTTAGGTGTGCATATGCACATCCAAGAGTCAAAAAAAAAAAAAAAAAAAAACTTTTCCTCAGTTTCCCCTATTCCACAGATTAAAGGTTTTATGATCTGCTATCCAGGGATAAGTTTGGGTTCAATAAATATCCAACTAGTGAGCAGTTAACAGCAGTGCTTGTTGCATGCCACAGCATAAATTAGTAGTCTTGCATAAACAGATACTTCTTAAAATCCAGTTGGAAAAATCCAATAAAATACTCCACAGTAATAAAACAAAATCTCACTTTCTGACTGTGATTACTATTGATGAGTCTAACTACTATAAATCACAGGCTACTCCAAATTATCTCCCTTCAGACTGATACCTTATTTAAGATCATAAAATCCAGTCACTTTATACATTGAACCCTCCCTCTTAATTTCTTACTATAGATTAATCCTTTGAGTTCAAGATCAGAAGACAGAAATAGTAAATATTTAGATCTTCATTGCAGGCCTGTAGCTTGGATAGATGTCAGCCTTGCTCACAGTTCTTCGGCCGGTCAAGCCTGCTTGTATCACGAGAATCCATCCTGAGCTCGACTTTGAGTTGACTTTGAAGTTTATGAGCCAAAAAGCAGCTAAATTTAGCAGAACAAAACAAGCAATTGACAGCTAAAAAGCATTAGACTCAAGTCTATCCATTCAATTAATTTGCAGTTTTACCCACTCTTCTGTTTAACTGCTTTATCAAAATTTCAACAGAAGTAGCGTATGACTGAGTCTACACTATGCACTATAAGCTAAATATCTGAAATAAATACAAAATTGATTCTTCTTCAAAAAGGACACAATCATAAATAAAACAAAATCATAAATAAAACGAAATCATAAATAAAATCCCACTCAAATTCTTATAATTTTAGTTTACTGTTCATGATCTTTGCTATTTAGTGACATTTTAAAATTTTGTTAATTTAATTTCTTTCATAAAAAGTTAGTAAATTATTCAGGGGCAGAAATGTGGAGCAAAGGTATCCATTAGAACAGCCTTTAAGGGAAAAACATGTAAGAGACTGGCATACTATTGTCAATTATTGTGTCTTACTATAATTTTTAATAGAATTCATCAACTGAAATAACATACGAACCCAAGTAGCAGTCCAAAGTGTTGTTTCAGCCAGGTCTACCAGCTTAGCACTTAATCACTTGGAACAACCCCCTTGTACTATTTCACTCTTTCAATCAAATTTCCTATTTTAAGCATTTGAGTTGTACATTGATCCAGTAAGAACACATTGGGTAGCATATTTCAGAAAGTGGTACAAAGATTACAGAAGCCTTTTACTTTCAGAGTTTTTTTTTAATTGTTATGAATAAGTTTTCAGTAAAGATGATACCTACTGTAAGTGTGCATTTCTAACAGATGCATGCATTACACCTGTTTCACTTCTCACAGTTAGTTATATTAACAGTAAAAGGAGTAAGTTGAAATATGTTGGGCAGGTTTACAGAAAATTATCTAAAGCATTTAGGAGTATGTTATATAGAAGAGTGCAAATCAGTCTTGAGTCCCCTTGATACAAATTTACTTTGCTTTTTTTTCAGAAAGGGCAAAGACTGTCTATGTAGAGTAGACATAAATTCACATAGGACAGGAGGTGCATGCAGCCCTACTTCTGCCGCTGTGCTATTGTAAGCAGAGTGAACCTAGTTTCCATTTGTCTAGCTTGCACCTGCCCTAAGACTCAAAGGACAGAAAAGGAAATTTTTTTAAAGTGGTTCATGTCCTTCTGCATTTGCTGCAGTAAAGATGCTCTGCTTTAGTCCGCACAGAGTTCCCTATTGTTGCAGACGGACTTTTCCTGTAATCAAGCTAACTTTTTAGTCAAAAACATAGCTTAAGTGTGTTAAGTTGCATTGCTGCCTGTAGCATACAGGAAACAATTTATAAGGAAAACATGAAATACCTTAGTACCTTATTTTATTTTAAACTTAAGAAAGAAAGAAATACCAGAGATAATTATTTTTCTTTTTTATGCAAGAGTAAGGAAACATTATTCACATTAGCAGAAAATACCCCATCAGCAGTATGGGCATTTTATATTTCATCAAAGTGTGCCAGGATCATAGTGACTTAATCTGTTCCCCTCTGAGTTAGCAAAACGTTGGAGAAAATGCCATTGATTTAAATAATGCAACATCAAATCTTATTGGGCTCATCCATCAAAACCCATTGTAATACCTTACAGAAAGAGGCACAACTTTCTTGACTGCAGAATATAGAAAACAGGTTCCAACATCCATTACCAGTTTGGAGAAAGGAGTGTGCTAAGTGTTTAGATCAGCAACAATTTATGTCGAAAAACAGTGTGAATAAAGCTATGAAAGCTGGATTTTGGATGCAGTTGTGCCAAGGGAAGAGAAGACTGCTCCCTGGTGCCCACCACTGCCCTCTCGTATCTCTTGGCTGCGTGCCCTACCTCATAGCTCGCTCCCTCGTTCAGCCACAATTAACAAAGTTAATGCGATAAGCAGTTGTGCTGACCTGGCTGCTGGTGTCTCAGAGGGTTCAATAAAATCTGGCAGGGGAACAGGATAAAAGGTGGGGCAAGCCAACAGACAGTAACTCTTTCTATCAACATAGCTGGTTTTAGTGACCCTGTTTACCTCTAGAGAAAATGAGTGTAAATTAGCCTATGCTGAACCCAGGCTGAAGCTGAACAGGCAGTAGTAATCAAAATGTAGGCAAGTCTTAACCCAGATCAAATTTTGCTGTACCACAGAGATTTTTGCTGTTGCAGCACAGATGTACATTTGCAAGAAAGGCTTGGGATTATCATGGTAAGAGACCTTGCAAAGCCTCTCTCTAAACTCATTTGTAAAATAAGGGGGTAGGCTGTTGATAACGGTCTTCCTCTTTAATTTATGGACACATGAAGAGGGAGGTGAAGCTCCAGGCATACATCCAGAGCAAATTGCATGGTATGGCTGCACATTGAAAAGGAAGCATTTGAAAAAGTGTGAGAAAATACTGGAGTGATTTAGAGGCAATCTGCCTGTGCTAGGGCAGAGATGCACCACTTTTTGCATCAGTGTTATCTGTTTATAGGGATTTTATTATGTTTTCACAGCAATAAATCAAGAGAGTTTTCCTTACCACAGGTTAACCTACTACTGGAGCCATGCCTAAAGCAAATATACTCTGCTAATAAGATCTGAAAAGAGTGGAGCAATTCACAGATGAGATCAGAATGGAGTAGATTGTAATCCCAACTACTGGTCCAATCAATGTATATTTACGTTTAAGACCACTTTGATTAGTCAAATAGGCCTAGCTGTCTGCTAACTTGATGTGATTGCACACACTGCATTTGGAGCAGAGATACCTGAAGAGCATGAGCTAAAAAATTTCCTGTACACCCATCCAGATGCCATTTTTTTCTGAGGCACTGTATTTGTACCAGATCTGGACTGATATTTATGGAGAGAGTAAATTATGTCTTTTGACCCAAATACAGTTCCATTCCTATTTTCTGAATCATGGAAACACTAGAGCTATTATCAAAAATGATGAGAAATTTTTGTTTCATCATTTTGGCAATATTCAGTTATCCATATCTATTTTAATGCAATAGAGATGATTCAAGTATGCTGAACACTTCATGACTGTAGTATAACAAAGAACATGCAACAATGAAATCTTATCGTCCACAATCTAAATTTAAGCATTGACAAAAGTAATGCTTCTTTTAGAAAATCATTTTCTGACAAGTTGTGAAAGCTTGGATGCAGATGAGTATAGTATCTGTCCTCTAAAGTCAAGATAAAGAATAGCACAAGCTCTTTTTTGCATATGTGGCTGATTTTCAAATCATGCCTTGAAACAAAATAATAATTTTGTATGTATCAAAAAACATAGAAAAATGTCCCTAATTCACATTACTGACTGGAAGACCATTGCCAATAACTAAATAAGGATAATAGCAAAAGAATTAAAAAAAAAACCCTTTGATGTATGCTTCACCAAAATTATCATTTGCACCTTTAGTTTGACTTCAGTTTAATTTCCATTACTTAGAACTACATCATTAATATACTTATCAATTTATTATGCTACAATCTTTTAAGAAAAATCAGTAGAAGTCAGAACATCATAACATATATTATACATAAAGACTAAACAAAAAAACTAGTTTAGATTTTATTAAAAAATCTGTAAATTAAAATAATGCCAGGTCAAACCAATACATTTCATTTATCCCATATTAAATATTATATACCCCCTATATATCAGACTAGCTCTGATACATCTGGAACTATATTGCTCCTTTATTAATACAATCACACAGCTTTAAAATAGTCACTCCTTGTAGAATGTTTTTCTTTGGTAAAGTAATAGATTCCTGCCCCCTTCACCATCTAATATGTTAAGATGGGGGGAGGGAAAGGGTGCAGGATCTTCCCCTTTCAGCCAGGGGAAAGCCCAGAGGAGCATTTGAATTTCCTTAATGCTGCAGTTTGAACCTTCAGCTCCCCCATACTGTGCTAGCAGTCATCTCAACCAGACACAAATCAAAGTGTTTAGAAGCACTCGTGCAAAAAGTCCACACATGATCTCAGGAAGAATTTGCTTGCTTGGCTTTGGAACAGGATGCTGAGCAGCTCCTTTGTTTTGTTTCATTTGGATTGCTACAGCTTCTGGCCATTCATATCACAGAATCCCAGAATGGTTGAGGCTGGAAGGCACCTCTGGAGATCATCTAGTCCAACCCCCTCTGCTCAAGCAGGGACACCCAGAGCACGTTGCACCTGATCGCGTCCAGGTGGGTTTTGAATCTCTCCAGAGAAAGAGACTGCACAACCTCTCGGGGCAGCCTGTGCCAGTGCTCTGCCACTCTCACAGGAGGGAAGTTCTTCCTCATATTCAGCTGGAACTCCCTGTGTTTCAGTTTGTGCCCATGGCCTCTTGTCCTGCTGCTTGGCACCATTGCAAAGAGTCTGGCCCCATCCTCTTGACACCTTCCCTCAAGGTATTTCTAGACATTGATAAGATCCCCCCTCAGTCTTCTCTTCCCCAGGCTGAAGAGGCCCAGCTCCCACAGCCTTTCCTCCCAGGGGAGACGCTCCAGTCCTCTGATCATCTTCGTAGTCCTACACTGGACTCCCTCCAGTAGCTCCATGTCTCCACATACTTAGCATACTTAACAAGAATAACAAACAAGAATAACAAAACAAAATCAAACAAGTTTATGAAAAATTATTAGGAGAAAGAAGTTTGAGAGCTTTTCATTAACAACATGTGCTTTCCTAAGAAACAGGATCATTACTTGGGGAAAAAAAAAAAAAAAAAAAAAGCAGCACAGGCTATGGGATTTGGATTTGCCTGAATGGCTACAAGAGAAGAACTGCAAAATAGAAAACCCCATTACCTACTCTAACCCCTTAAAGATGAATCCAGTGAAGGATTCATCAAAAACTGTAATCATTTTGTGACTGGTATTTTTTTCTGTCCAAATTTCACTCTTATTCTATTAAAAAAATTCAGTGTCCTGACAGACAGGCTTGTAGCCTTGTCTTTCAAAGCCAGAAGGCTTCAGATCCAGACTTTTAATTGTACTTTGGGTCTGTAATTCATATTTGCAGACCTCAATAATCATAAGCTCATTCATTTTTCTGGAGAGAAATTTCAACTATTTTCATGTTTAAATCTTAAGGTGTGCAGATCAGAGAATTACAGATAGATGTGATACACTGGCTAGATAATCATATGTATGGTCCTATATAATTGGTTTCTTTTGAAATAATGTATATATTATAATAGTGATAATGATTGTCTCTAGTTTCTAGTATTTTACGAATCTGAAACAAATAATTGCTCACACAAATGGTAGCTGAAAAGAGTGACTACTATTCTACATAATATACTATATCTTAAGTTGACTGTAATTGCAAATATTTGAGAAAAATGAGGAGGAAATATGTGTGTGTTAGACATAGGCCTGTGCTGAGATGATGTATCAAAATAAAAATATGCAGACCCAAACTGGCCTGAGAACTAGGATTATCTAGGTTGCAAAATTCTTTTGAAAAGCTGGGCAAGTGAATTGAAAGTAGGCAATGGGCAGATGTAGCCATAATATAAGGAAGTGAAAGCTGTGAAAGTGTGGCCATATCAAGTAACATAATCTCTACAGCCTTTGGCCACTTCAATTTATCCATCAGTCTCTGTACTCAAAGTAGGTACTTCAAGCAAATTCTGTGACTCATCCTGCAGCATGGGTAAGTACTAAATCTTGCTATTTATAAAACATTTGGCTTTAAGTAGGTCTCTTGATTTAACTGAGTCAATTATAACAGTATGTGTATATGAGATTTCTATCAATGATATTAAATAGATAAAAGAAGTCATACAAGGAGGGCACAGGAGAACCATTTTGTTATTGACATAAACAATAATTGATTAAGTTTCTCAGCTTCTGCTTCAAGAAATTCTGATGTATTCCACTTAGGATTACTAGTTAGCTTTCATTTCCTTTCAACTTTTGCCTCTGGGTAGGCTCAACTACTCCCAAGAAGAAACACTGATCAAGTACATTTGTCATGCGAACAACTATAATAAGGTAATTTATCATAGTCTGTCAGAGTTTTATTCCAGGAAGACTGCTGCATTTTTATCCTTACTTAAAAATCTGCTGTCACTCCTGCTGAAAATTTTGGTAGACACTTTGGACATGTTTAAAAGCCCTTCCAAACTGATAGTGGCAGATAATTAAGTTATCAGCTATCAAAGTCTCTTTTCACTCTCTGCAATGTTTATGACACCATGAACCTTTCTGGCTGGTTTAATCTGACCTGTTCAGGGTGTGCGATCCCTTGTTCCTTCCCTTTTCCCTTCTTAATAGTAGCCAATGACCAATGTAATTCACGATGACAAATGAAGCCCTTCTGAAGAGTTTAATTGAGCAATTTTGTTTTCTTTACAAGGCCTGAAACCAATCACATCCCACAATCCATTCTCCAGCACCGCAGTAACAGCACACTTGAAGGCCAGGCAAGGTACCTTTTAGGTTTCCAAAGAGAATAAAAATAAACCAACTCTGACTCAAAGTTGTATGTGGGTGAAGGTGAGGAGTTATTTAGGCTGTCAGTGATGCTTAGCTTTTTATATATTCTTCACTCCCAGTTGCAAGCTTTGCACTTCACCAGCATGTTGGATGCAAAATTTCATGTATTCTTCCTCCACTTTCTATTACATAACATTATGTGGATATAAATACTCTCTTTCTCTTCCCAAAGATTTCTGCTTTTTGTTTGGAAAAAGAAAAAAACAAACAGGGCACTGGTTTAGCACTGGTGAATACTCTTACAAATGGAAATGCACTGAAGGAAAAAAATATTGTGAAAGAAGCAGGATCTACTTCCATCTTCTACAACAGCACTAACAATAGCAAGGAGAAAATGAACTCAATCTTGCAGACTTATTGCTTCACATACAAAACACAAATAGGGTGTACTTTTAATCCCTATACCTCTTCCATCACCACCTTTTATCCATAGCTTTTCAATATAGCAATGCAAGCCTAATGACAAAGCGATCTTAAAAAGCTACAATCAATTTCCACTTCAGTCACAGCTGTCAGAAAGGCAGGGAGAAAAGTTAGAGCTGATAAGCAAAATTAAAAGTAATGTCAGTTAAACCTATTTGTAGATACACACGGCAGATTGCCAGCAATGCCACACAGTCTGTTTGTAATTGGTTTATTAACAATATTTCGTTATGAAAGAAAAAAAACGGAATGCCACAAGCTTATCCTGAAACACAGCTTCATCAGCACCAGAAGATAAATGAGCACTGACCATTCCTAAAACTGAGGAAAAAGGGAGGAGTACTAATAGCTGTAGGTGGAGGAAAGACTGTTTTTAATGCTTACTCAGCCCGTATTACATGGTGTTTTGTAGGTCCTAGGTGAAAATGGCATGGCTAACAACCAAGAATCCCGGGGTACGGGAAGCCAAATCAGTAATATTCTTTCTGTAAAATAGTCTGTCTTCAAAGTATAGCTTGTAGCTGTGTGCTAAGTGTAGATAAGTGTAAGTATAGCTAAGCATAAATGGCCTTAATCCAGTATGTCATCATACTGTAAATCAACAGGGCCTCTCATTTTCAATTCAATTTTTCTTTTTTTTTATTCTTCTTCTTCTTCTTTTTTTTTTTTTTTTTTTTTTTTTTTTTTTTTTTTTTTTTTTTTTTTAATAATCTTGTTGCCCTTAACAGTCACAAGCAGCCTGAGCTCCAGGCATCAAGAAAGAGAATTAGTAATTTGGGGAAAGGATTTCAAAAGGTTCAGAAAAGAGCTGAGTGTTCACATTCCACTTGAAGACAATATCTTATTCTAATATATTCATATTCTGAATAGCAAATCTAATGTCTACTATGCTGTAACTATGTAGTATTAGGAAAAGCCTTACTAGTCATATGCCTGTTATGAACATTTGCCAAGACTCTAATGAAAGCAAAACTGCTGGAGTATCTATAATGAATCAGAAAGATCCCAAATCTATGTTTTCAAATAATAGTAATTTTTGGTGTAAAAGCCATATCAACTATACAACACAGTCAAGTATAGTTCTTATTGCCAAAGGGACTTGGGGACCACAGCAACAAATTTCCGGACACTGGATTTGAAACTGGAGACATTTTCATCTCAAAACAATCATTCTATCCAGGGAATTATAAAGACAGCCTAAACAGTGTGAGGCCATAAAATGTTTGACCTCTCTCCCACAAACAAATAAATCAGGGTGCCAAAGAAGCACAGCAGTATCAGAATGACGAAATGATAAAGCTGATGAGGAGGACTCTGAATGCAAGTAGGAAACATCTCATTTCAGATTTCCAAAGGGAATTCTCTGTAGCGGATAGACTGAATTTCTTCTCAGCGTTTCTCTGTGTGTGGCCATCATTAGTTTTAATTATTCCTGACATTTTGTCTATCACACTGGATCCTCAGAGAAAAGGAATGAGTCCCCTCATGTGAAAGGTGAAAAGAACGAAGATCATATTAAGATGCCAGAAATAATTAAACCACACGATCTTACTAACTGTAAAACCCATAAAGGATACCATAAAACCTCTTACGACTACCAATGTCACTATAGAAATCTCCTCATTAGCTATAAAAGCCAAATAGCAGCATCTTAATTCTGGATTTTCAATTTCATTGGTTGGTTGTGTCTGCTTGCCCCAGATTTAATATCAGCAATTGCTATCGTCTGATAATAATGAGCACGTCTGGGATGGACAATTAATGAGGGTTACTTACCTGAGTAGCCGAGCCCAGTCATCTCCTAACTGTTTCTTTTTGAGTGGTTGGGAAAGTAGTTTGTTAAAGGTATCTTTAACCTTCTCCTGAAGGTCATGTTTGTACTGTAATAAGACTTACTCAGCTTTTTAGAAAGACTATACCAATCAGTTCAAATCAAAAGCTTAGGAAAGTACAAATTACATTCTCTCTCTTTCCAGCTTACTGGGAGAAACACTGTGTGATAGTCTCAAGAAAAATTAAGCAAGGAAGTCTAACACTCTGTATTTCCTTATCTTAATAGAATTTTACAACAGCAACGAATGCTTCAGAAATACCACTAAGGAGAAAAGCTAATTGGCAGAAGATTATAAATTATATTTCTATATTCAGCAAAATAACTACAAGATAATTTATTATTATATTCAAAGCTATAACTCAGTGGGTAGAGGCAGAATATTGCAAAAATAATTTAAAATACTTTTCCTCCAAGAAATACTGTTTTATGAAATATTAAAATATCAATGCAGTTCATCAGTCCATCAGTGCATTCAACACTGACACATTAAAATAGTGAATTTTCTCCCCAATTCTACATGCGGTTACTAAGCAATGTTGTGGAAACACACACCCACATATATATATATATATAGTAATATAAAATAAGCTAATATATATTGTCTTCAGATTTCTGCTTGGTCTGTGAACTGGCTTCTGTAACTCTGCAGTGCAGTTCCCTTGACAATCCTCATTCAACACCTCCCTTCCCAAGTGTAGACAAAGGTACATAAACAGATGGCCAAATGTAACCATTTGAGTGGTCCCACCGACTCTGGCAAGGATAAGGAAGCTCTTGCCTCAGGTTACATGGAATGGAAATTTCTGAAAAGTTACAGAAAGCTGTTGTCCCCTACAGTGCCCGTACTTGTGGGCCTGTCCCCAGAGCTTCACCTGGCTGCTGTGATCCCAGCAAGGACTGGTGGGAGTCACCGCCGCATTATAACCCGAAGCGGGTAACACAGCAGTTCCCTTAAGGGAGACTGGGACCAGTCCTTTGCCTCGTGACCGCTGTTCTGGGCAGGGCAGGGGCTGTGTGGAACTGAGCCCTGGGCTGCGGGTACCTGCCAGAAATGATTAGGACAAAGGCAGGAACTAGCCTCTTTCCCAGGCGGTTAGTAACATGAGGAATTAAGTCGGTTGTATCAGTTTTAATTCATCAGTCTGATTACTTCGCTCTTGGCCCAGACACAAGAGAGAGACGAGAAATAAAATATTACTGTAAATACCATAATATTTCTAAGTGACAAAAGCCTTCAGAACCCAGCGCTGAGTTCATTCTTGGTGCTCTTTTAGCATTCACGAGTTCCTTTAGCACTACTCCCACCATTTTTTATGTCAGAAGAATCATAAGGTTGGAAGGGACCTCTGGAGATCATCTAGTCCAACCCTCAGCACAGCCCCATACAGGGACTGAACCCACGACCTTAGCATTAGCAGCGCCACACTCTAACCAACTGAACTAAACTTGGCCCCAATATATTGAGCAAATTAAACTGTATTTCTCCTGGGGCCACCAGTTATGCCATATATATTATTAAGGGTTTACTATGTTGCTGCTTTGTTATTGCCAAATTCTGTATTAAAATAGACATCATTTTGACACATGCTTTCATAATTATTCATTACAATGAATTAAAATAGCTGATATTAAAATACCAGCAGCAGCACGGTGATTTCATGTGCTAATTGTGACTATAGTATATTCAGATAGAAAATAAATTTTATTCTAGCTGGCAGACATCAAAGACAACTTTTGGTCAAATTTGGATGACAATTCATGTGATATGGACAAACATGAAACAGATCTCAGAGATACCTGATGGCATCCTGTCTATTCATTTATTCACTGAAGTCATGAGCAGATGCTTGACCTAAATGCTTAAATATAGCTTAAATATAATAGCTTAAATGTAATTACTTAGCCAATACTGGAAGCAGCTTACAGAAGTATGGAGAGGCTCCATAACTATGGAAATGAAAAAAAAACCAGAGGAATTATTTGGAAAATTATCAGGTAGAGGGCCAGGAGACTAGTTTTGTTACCAAATTAGAAATGCACAAAAGACTAAGCTCCATGGAAATATCTCTAACGATGAGAAAAGCACCATGTATTTTTGTGAGACAACTTCAGTAGAAGAGTAAAACTCAGGAATAAAGTATTGGCACATAAGCACAAACCTATTAAGTTTGTACTGAAATGTATTTGTTTCCTTCCACTAATCTTCAGAAACAATTTAGAAGTTATATACATAAAAATAAAAGATTTGCAAACAGGTCGTTTAGAATATCTTTGATATTACAACCATTAACCACTACAGTCCTCATCACATTCTGCAAAATTTTCCTTTCAAGATATTTACTGAAACCAAATAGAAAATCTTACTTGTGCTGTACTGTACATGGACATGAAGTTGTCTTCTGGATTAGCAACTACAGTTCTTTGCTGCAAAAACCTCGCATTTGTACACTGCTTAAATTTCAATTTGAAGGAAGAATATTGCTGTTGTTGAATAAACCACTGGTGGTTTGGGATATTAATTACAAGTTCTCTCAATGCATATGAGTGTACAAAATAATTGGTATTTTTAACATCTGCAGTTATCCAACTTAGCATTCACCATCAGTGAAGTTAATGCTTAACTTTAAAACAGTTTTAAATACTTCCTTCAGAAAAGCTCTTCTCTTAATTTCTGAAGGTTTCTGGCACTTCAGAGAATCCTGTTTTACTTATTAAGTTGCCTTGGTGTGTCTTCCAAAGCACATATCTAAAAAAATAAGAAAAGGAAATAGATATCTTAAGCTTTCATATTTCATTATATACGTGAGAAGGCCAGAAGAGCATTAGATCTTTCCATCTTTGACAATCACCTTTAAAGAAACAACCATCAAATGAAAGTAAGAATAAAAAGGAGAGCATACCCTATTTATTACAAAGAATATCACTTCAAGATGATTAACGATAGTTACCAAAAACAAAAAGACCCTGCAATATAGTTTATTTACTATGAAGGAACATGCTAAGTGATTCAATTAAAAAAAAATCAAGTATTTCCATTCTCTAGACTTTTTTCCTGTAGAATAATCTTTCAGAAGTAGTGTTCTTCATGGACTGTATGTCAAGATCAGAAGAATCCTTATTGCCCTAATTGCAATTCAAGACAAAGAAGCTTTGCCAGGAATGACCCACTCAGCTGTAAAGATACTTTACTCCAGAAGCTGATTTGTGTTGTGGCAAATAGTTATTTTATGATCTATTGTCTCGATGCAGAACATACTGGTTAAAAATATTTTTCTTTATATAAATGGAAAGGTAATATTATAAACCAATATTATCACTAAAGATTTAGTTTTACCGAAAATGGATTAGCGGCCATTAGGAAAGCTATGTCACTATTGACTGTTTTTTGTATTAACTGTCAAGCCATTTTGTAGAAATAACATATACTTGCTGCTGTAGTGATTAATGAAAAAAGTAGACAGTCTCTGTGTTCTGATGCTTGATTTATCCTTCTAAATGCACTGAATGCCACAAGGGGCTCACTTTGCTTACTAAACTGAGAAGTGCTGTCCTTTCACAGCAAAGAAAATAAGATCACCATCTGTTTCCTTGCAAATACTTTATCTGTAGAGATCATTGTAAAGGCAAAATAAGTTCTGAGAATAAAATAGGAAAAATGTAATTTGAAGTTGTCACAATAAAAATAAATAAACGATAAAGATGGATGATGGTGGGTGGTCTGGTAGCCTGTCAGAAAACATATGGCTTGCTCTAAGACCCGCTGAAGTAAGGAGAGGTTTCTGTTTTCCTAAATAGGTTTCAGTTACAGACAAGGACCTATGTAAGTCATTAAAACTGCAGAGATAGACTTGTCTTGTTACAACTGCTTATGGTTTTTTGTTATTTATGGATATGGAAGTTTGTTATTTAAATATTGTGACATTTCCGAATACATTGTATGTTACCATAAACTCCAATTTATAGCAAAACAAACCGCTTCAAGCTGTGCTGGATGTGGCAAATGGAAGGGAAGGTGTCTAAGGAGTAAATGGATGCCAGCTTGTTAGCTGCCGGAAGAGGCTGCAGCAATGAGCCCGGCCAACTTGCATAATGAGGAGCCGTGTTTCAGGGAGGGCTGAGGCACTCAGCAGACAGACAACGAAAAGGAGCAGAAGGAGAGGTAATTTGTTTTAGAGAGAGCATGGGCATATGATGGTAAAACTGGAGCCTGCTGCAGGAAGCTGGGTTTATGGAGACATTGAAAGAGGATAACTAGAGGTTGTCAAGTGATTAGGCAGTAGCCAGACATTGTAGAAAGATGTCGAGGTGGTTTGGACAGCAGAGGATAAGGACTTAGGAATAACTATTCCAGTACCAGATTGCCAGACCCCAGAAGGAGAACAGTTTCAGAGTTCTTTTAATAGGAGGAAAAAAGGTGATGCTAACAATTGACTAATTACTATCCTAACATCTCTTTTTAGTGTGATTGCTGAAATGTTGGAGTGATGTCTTCCCAATTAACTCTTCCAAAGTTGCTGCTTCTGGTTCCTCCTGCTTTCATAATGCCACTTGCCTTGTATCAGCAAGAGTAGCCTGAGCACTGATGTGGCTGCACACTGAATATCAGCAAACTAATTCAGCTGAAAAATAACATTTTTTCAATTCCCCATCTTGTCATGTAAATATTTATTCGAACTCAAGGCAAGTAGCTGTGCAGGGTCATAGCTGCCTGAGGCAGCAACCACTTGCCATGGGGCATGCATACACATGAAGTATACGTGAACAAGTGTGTGTGCAATGACTTGAAGAGCCGAAAGAATCTAAAGGAGCCTAGTCTACTCCACTCTCCAGTAAAACTGACATAGACTGTACAGTCATCAGGGTTAAAACATAAATGACCACGGAGATTCAGTTATTGCCGTTTCTATTCAATACAGACTTGTTCAAAATTAACTAGAGAATTACCACCATGAGGTTCCTCCTCCTTTTTTCCAAGTTAAATTGCTTGACCATTCAAAAAAAGCTCTGCTCATTTTGGTTTAAAGAGCTATCCACAATCATCTCTAGACGAGCCCTCCAATTTTTTGTTTTATACTGCTCTCTGTGTAATGCACAGAGCAGAAGTAAATGAGAACATCCACTCAGCAAGAGGTACTAGGTTTAGCACAAGAAGTTTATGCCTTTCCTCATATAAATACTGTTCTTTTAATACAGTGTGCTTGCGAATCTTTCATTCAAGTTTGTGTGAACTTACATGCCAAGCAATCTCCGCTACAAACAGGTATTTTCAGGTACACTAGCCTGTTCCACCACCCTACCAATAACATTTTACCATTTACATTGTTCTACTGATAAGATTTTCGCAGCTGGCACTATGAAGGGTAGGAAAAACAAATGCAAAACAAACCAACCAAAACCTCTTTTTTTGGCTCTTGCACAGCTAAGTCATAGAAACCCAGAAGCTTACAGTCCAAACTTATTAGATTTTCACCATTGGTGGAAATATGCTTTCTTTCCTCTTGCTTCACTTGTCACTTGTAAACACTAACATATGTGTGGTGCGTAAAGCAAGTAGGGGACAGAAAAATACTGGCACCATCATTTGGAATGCTGGGCTTCCATTTATGTGTTTTTTTAAATGAAAGATTTCATTAGTGCTAAAATATTACAGTCAGTCTGAAGCTGACTAAAAAAAAAAGACAGAAAACCTTAGTTTGCCCCAAAAATAAATTAAATTCTAGTTCATATATAGATATTTTCCACCCCCTTAAAACAAAAAATGTACTTGCAGTCTAACCTGATGATTTCTTAAACAGAAATAAATGTTATCCTTATCATGTGGCCATTAACCACTCAGTCAGCTATGACTGGACCTCTCTTGAACTCTAGCTGCACATAGTGTCAACTATAACACAAGTTCACATAATAAAAGTGCCCTCTTGTTCTACAAGAGCAGATGCTCAAAGGATATATATATATATTTAGACACTTCACTATCCTTGCCACTTGTCACTGTCACTGAAAAGCATCACTGCATTTGGCATCAGTAGTCCAGTGAATTATGTCATCATGTTCGTATTTATAATTGACAAAAAAATGTAGTCAAGAGATATGAAAGACAAAAATATTTCATTTATCGGTCTTAAGGCTAGGTTTTTACATCCTTCTTTTATCAACTGCCTACCAGCAGACTGACTCCCCACAGCACTAGTTTATGAAAATGCAAACAGATTGGTACTTCCAACTCTCCTCCCCACCCCAAATCCAAACCAGCCCCAACCCATTTAAAATTGCCAGGTCTCAACGTACAGGTATCTAATTTCAGCTGCTTAAATTCTGAAGTGTTGACTAAAGCTTTTTTGGCATTAGAAAGAGGTGGTGTGCACTACTAAATTAGTAGCATGACACAGTCCTCCTCAAAAGGAAGGATGCTGAAGAATCAGTGGCTCCGTAATTAGAGCACAGAAGAAAGATGAAGAGAGAGATCCCAGAGCAGCAAGCCTCTACGGTGCCACATGAAATTGTTCATTCTGTCCTGGAAGCAGCCTAGCTGCATTAACACACTGATGTGCTGCGCTAACCTGCCGAGGCCAGACTGCCCTGAGTGTACCTGCGTAATAAGCAACTCGGCTCAGGCCAGGAATCGGCATGTTTCGCATCTCGTATTCCTCAATATTCTCTCCCAGAGTTAAAAGAGGCAGCTTAATTCTGCTTCTGCTTGAGATCAGTTCTAGTAAAGCTTTTCTGTGACCAAATCTCATCCCGCTGCTATGCTTATATCCCACATAAGAACCATTTTCTGTGGAGCTTCCTCAGTGTGAAAAGAGTTTAGCCTCCAACTTCAGGTTTCTGGAAGAACTGCTAGGAATAAATTCTCTTGGGAACAGACTCCATGAAGATTTGAGATCTTAATTTTTCATTGTATTAGAGGAAAAAAGGCAAAAAAGCAGAAGAAAAGTAGTAGCTTTTCTGGACTCTGTGTATTTGCTTACATAATTCAGTTCCCTGAGCACCAGCAATTACAGCTCCAGGTTTGTAGCTCATCTCTTCTAAGATACAGCTGAAGTAAAATAGAATAACTTTCAGTCCTTACTTCAGCTGGAATGAACATAGCCCTATACACAGATGTGGTCAAAACCTATCACAACCGTAAGTTCCTCCTTGGCCCCACTCATTACTCTTGATTGCAGTGCAGTATGTGCTCAAAATACCTATGCATGTCCTCTATTCTCTTTGTACAGATCCTGTCTTCTCTTCTGAAGTTTGTCATCACTTGTATCCTGCATCCAGAATTCATGCTTCTAAAATCATCCGTGTGAAGCCACTGCCAAACAACCTGGTGATCAGTTTTGTCAAAATGCCTTTCTGCTAGATGATCCTTCAGCAGGTCACCAGCCCACTTGGTCAACTTCTTTAGTATATCCACTGTATTACCCAAATTGACCTATTCAAAAGCCAGTGAACTTTTGTAATCTCTTCACTGTTCCTAACCATTTACTGTCTATCATGAACAACACGCAGGGAAATGGAGAATAGCAGTGGTAAGAAGTTAACCCTTGGGTAAGAAGCAACATACATGCACACATGTGTGCAGAGACACACAGACACACGCACACTCACCCGGTGAAGCAGGTCATAGTAGTTCATAAAACGAATGCAAAAAATCTCTCCCCAGCTTCAGTTGCACATTGTGATAAAAATGACAAAAAATTGGTACTGCTACTCTGTTAAAGGAAACTCAGAAGGTTTTATGCACCTTGGAATACAGGAAGACATAAAACTTCTACATAAACTCTTGGGATACTATAAAAAAGTGAGTTTTCAATTTCTGACCCTGAACACTCTCCTGAAGCATGCCCCACTTGTTCAGCCTATAAATTCTCAAGGTTATTTGGAAAGTGAAGAACAACAGAAGTGCATCTCATGAGGAAAAAAAATCTTCATAGCAACAAAGAAGGAAGAAATTCTTTCTCTGGAATGCCTGCAGATATTACTAGCTATGCAACTCAAAACGTTAAATAGACTAAGGCACTATAGGTATCTTATCTGTTAAATATATTTAAAATTCAGTTTGATGAAAGTCCAGCATGCAATATTTGGGATATATTCATAAGATCTCTTGCAGTCTTGAAAGATACTGCTAGATATGAGCTATGGAACCAATTAGAGCACCAGTTAGCTCTGAGGAAAAATGAGCCTCATAAACAGAGTACTTGTATTGCATAAAAGAAAAAGCAAGTATACCCATAAACCCAAACTAGAACATCAACATAAAATGAAGCTGGATTTCCAAGGAAATTTCCAAGGAAATATGACATAGTCAAATGAAATACCTTCAAACACACTGTGCAGAATATTTTATAGAGAGCTCTATATATCAGCTATTCAAAGTGGGCATGCCCCTTTGAATAAGCAACTAGATTACAGATGATAGACTGCACAAAATACAACTAAACTCTCTAGTACCAGTATAAAAGTGAATTAAATCTCCCTCTCATTTCTTTTTTACTTCTTCTTCCTCTAGGGAAGCAAACTGTTTAAATAATTTACCTATACAGTCTCTCCACTTTCCTGTATGTACCCTTTGATTCAGAAATGGACAACAGAAAAAGGGAAATAAATGTTTTAGCTGCTTCTGAAAATGCAGCAATGTGACAACATTACAGTGAAAATAAAAAAAAAAAAAAGCCAAATTATGATCCAAGACTGCTGAAACTGATTTTTCTCTAAATATCTCTTCCTAATTCATATACCAGTTAAATCCTTTTTTTAGAATTATAAAATGCTATGCTGCACCTTTTACTTTCATTAGCGGTAGCACTTCAGCATGCTACAAAGGCAGAAGAAGCATTGATGTTCTAATCTCTATTTATTTTTAAGTATTTTTAATCCTTTTCAGCTTCTTTTGAGCTACAACTTCCTTCTAGCTCACAAAGAACACTAATGACATCAAAGGATTGCTCAGGAGGGCACCTGTAATGATATTTTGCACAAGAATTCCAGTGTTTCTGAAAGAAAACACAGCATTTTTTCAAGAAAATTCACTATTTTACAAGAAGCAAAAACAAACAAGTTTCGCCTCGCCCCCACCCCAAACCCTTCCCAATTAAAAAAATAAAAATAAATACACACCTATTTTGTTGTGGATTTCTGAATCATTATAAAGCAAAATCTCTTGCTTGTCTTTGTGTTGATCAGGGAGAATGAAAAAGGCTTGTACCAAGTTGGAAACAAGACAAAATGCCCTTTCTGACTTGTTAATGAAATCCTTCTGATGTACAAAAGGCATTTATTCACCACCTTAATAGTCATGCTGCAAGTAGATTTTATCTGGCTAGAGACTCATTTATTTGAATGAGAAACTAATCTCTTTTGTGGGATTCACAGAAAGGATTTGAATTTAAAAATAAATAAAAGGAATTGTTTACCTGCACATAGATAATAATACCTTTGGAAATGCTGTATATGGACACTGAAACAGGAAGCATTAGCCTGGCAAATTTGAAAGAGTTCATGCTCTAAAAATACAACGCCTTTTGTGCTCTAGGCTGCCACATGACAAAAGACAAAGGTAAAAGTAGATCCCAAACACATGCAGAAAAATTAACAGAACATTGTAGAAATTATTCCCAGAGCCTGCAACAAAACAGATGTTTTGAAAATGTATGGAAAAAGCTTGAAGCTTTGCAAGTTTTCTTTGAAGGGACTGACCTGACGTAAGGCTGGCAATGGAGGCAACTGTAGCTTTAATTGAATAAGCTTGGACATCTGTCTCTGCTGTCAATTCTCCTTATAGGCAAGACTAATAGATGCAAGCTAACCACCAATTAGAGGAAGTTCTCTCAGGTACAGACTGTGATTCGAGAATTGGGATGAGCTCTCAAAAAGGGAGCTGAAGTGAGGTGTGCAGAAAAGAGAGCAGGATTTGGGTTTGTTCGCTTCCAGACAGAAGCCAGGAGATCTTTTTAGACTGGATTCGTAGAGCAAAGCTTCACCGGCACAGTAACGAAGGCAAGAGAGAAACATGAGCTCGACAACTATGTGATTAATGTGGAATTCCTCCCTCTATATCATCTTAGGACATTTTCAAGTAAATACCTAGTACAGTTTTACTTACATTGTGATTAATATCCTGTTCCTGTTGGAATGCAAAATATTTCAGCATTACATAAAGAGACAGCTTTAGCCACCTTTTCCCCCCAAATACAAATGCATTATCTAGTATTTTTATCTTTTCCACATCCTTCTTAACAGCCTACTATTAATAATAAAAATCATTAGGATTCCTTTTGTGCCTGACATATTTATACCCTTTTTTAAGTGTCCTTGCTGTCTGCTAGTTATAGATTATGTTCTCTTGTTTCCTCTGTCAACTTTCCCCCATTGCACCATTCCTAGCTTGTGATATATAGCCTTTACAAACAACTTCTTTTTTTCCCCTACCTTAGTAACTGATTTTCCATTTCTCTGGCCCAGAATTTTAAACATCATGTCTCTCCTCTCCCCCTTCCCTCCAGGTTTGGGAACACAGAATATGTATTTCATAGCTTACAGTTATAGCTTACAGTTATTCATATTAATTTTCTCTTTAAGCACTGTATCCCTACTCCATTGGATTCTCAGGTAATACCAACACGGTATACAATAAGAGTTCTATAAAGTACACTTACTTCTACAGTAGCTGTATCATGAACTTCTGCTTTCCTCTTCTCCTCCCTCCAACATTAAAAAACTGCTCTTCTCAAGGCAAACGCTAGCTTCTTTAAATGCTTCTTTAATAACCACATCTGAACAACTAAGTACTTTGATTTGGATTTATGTGCTTATAGAGCAAAACTGATAACATCTGTGGTGGCTAGCTGTAGGAAATACTCGTTTCTAGTTCTGTGATCAGTTTTTGTTTATCTGTCTATTGCAGACCTCATCCTGACAGGAAAGTACTGGTGGAGGCAATAGTGCAGGTTCTAATGACAGTTGCCGGCTTCAATAATAACATTAATATCTTAGTATAGACAACACAAAACCTCCAGCAGGCCACAAGCAGAACTTCTGCTTAATAATGCAACATTATTGTCCCCAGCACACCACAAATGGTTTCTGGTATGATTTAATAGCTCATAATACACACTAATAAGTATACCACATTAACCATTGCTTAATACGCATTCAAGATAATCTGCTCCTGTTTGCCCATGTCTTGGAAATACATAGCACCATATTTATGCTAGCACCATAGCAGCAATTTCTGCTGTCCTCTCCAGTGTTTCTATAGATGTTTGAACTCTTCTGCACTTTTGTTATGTAAATTCTCGTGCCCTCTTCAACAGGGGGATATCAGACTATAAAACAGTCCTAGAACTTATAAAAGAGAGTACATCTTGCCTTGTAAAATGCATGCTGATGTAGACCTACCCAAACAATATAATCACATTAACCACATCCAGAACAAAAAGGCAGGCTTCGCAGCTGGCTGCTGAGGATGATATTCCACTTTGACCATGGAAGATGTGCCATTTCCAGGACCAAATTTTGCTTAGGTATTTCTGTAGAGAGCTGTATTGTGCCATACATAGGCATACTAAAAAGCTCTACTGTCCTTGAAATGTTTTTTTACCCATTTTTCACTGTCTATTGTAGATCTCAGCAAACTATCTTAATTCAATATGCCATGTTAAATGGGAAAACAGTATTTTGAGTCGAAGGGAAAGGAAAGAACTTAGGCTTCTATTTTCACATCTCAGTGGGTAGAGAAGTTTTCATGTATTTAAAAAGCACTGGAAGTAACCTCCTATGTTACTAGTAGCCTCCTAGTAACCTACCTAGGTCTGAACCAAATAAATCCTCTCTCTGATGCACAAATATTTTGCCATGGAAGCAGACAATGTTGTGGTTTGCTGGGAATGGAACTGCCAGCAGTACCTGAAGTCCCAAAGTTTAAATCGTTTCTATAACAATAATGACCAAGGCATTAAGTTTACATGAGTATTTGACATCAGCTGTACTTAGTTCCAGCCTTAATTCTTGAAACTGCTTTGCTAAGAATATGCAAAAAAAAATTATCTCATCTTCTCATTTATACAATCTCTTTGCATCAAGAATTAGGACACATTAAATGCGTGAGGCAACTTGTTCTGTCAGTTCATTTTACTGTGCTGTAAGAAATAGAACTAAGCACAATTATAGCCTCCTTCCTCACCTTTTTATTTACTCTAATTTTCACAGTTTTCTCATGATCTGCTGAAAATAGTTCCTCCACAATCATTTAACTTTCTCACCAATACTTCAGTTCACCCAGAAAAATCTCTACTGTCCAACTTTCAAAATATGTTTACATTCGAAGTGTAGTAATAACTGAGGGTTAAAATCTGAAGTGTGCAGTGTAATTTGCTTTAAACATAAAAATCTTCTAATGGTGCTATTGAAAGCACCCCTAAGTGTTCTCCAGAAGCTGTTAAACCATTCAATGAATCCTGCAGTGTTAGAAACTCCACGTACTCTGGCCCAAGGAGTGACTACTCGATGTGGATCTTTTCTGTAGAAGAGCTATATAACAATGAAAAACAGCACCGACTCACACATTACATTTAAAAAGTGTGATTTATTTTTGATTAGGTCTTTCTTCTTTCTTGGAAGAAATCTTTTTCCTTACCAGGAAATATAGGGATGAAAGACTTACTAGAATGATATTACTTAAATAATTAAAAAATTAGAACTGTCTAAAAAGGAGAAGAATAATTAATAGCTAATAGAAACAACACTTAAAAAGCAAACCCAAAGCTGTGTTCTACAGCCTTTAGCAAAGAAAGGAGCAGAGGGTTATGCAACAGGTATGGTGTTCCTATCCCCAGAGGCACAAGAAATGCACACCTAATGGATGTGCTTTGAGGCAAAAAGTCTTAACTCATTAAGTTACAAATCCATTTTCCAATGTTACATGCTAGAGGCTGCATAGCCCAAGAGTGTTAATCCACAGATACTTTAGGCAAATGACTGTTTTCACATACCCTTTTATAATTTGGCAGTGTAGCTGACAATGCTGTAATTAAATACATTTTAATAGCATAAATGAAATTGTCTGTGATTGGGAGAATTTTAACTTTGCCAAGGTCTAATTATTTAATGTATATTAATTATATTAGAGTTTCATGTATTGTGTTTTAAAAGATGCTTAAATTTTAAAACAAAATTCTGTTCCTGATGAAAACATAACTACAACATAGTTGAACCTTTTCCATGACAGATTTATTGTACACGATGAAATTTTACTATAAATGAAGGACTAAAATTTAACAGGCTGAATGAGCTTTATTAAGCTAGCTTCGAACAATGATCAGCCTTACACTAGTGTCATTGAGGTGTACTATGTGTCTTAAAAGGAACATAAGGAAGGTAAGAACTACAACATGTCCCATCCTCACCGCCACCACGAATACCTACTAAACCAAATGGCATGTAGGAGATGCTTCAAAGGGAACAACATTGAAGGGAATAGAAGAAAAAAAACAGCCCTAGAACATTTTTATGGTCATGTTAGTATGAATGTTGTGTCTAAAAAAATCTGCTCTTTAATTATTTCCATGACTGTATAGAGAATTCTTCAGGAATAATGAACTTTTCACTGTTTCCTTTATGCTAATTTGTAAATCTAAGTGGTACAAGGATCCACTACCTTTTTTCTTTTCAATCCGGGATACAGAGTGAAATTAACGCAGCAAAAAGCATACAATGCCATGAATTATTTTCTCATTTATCTTCTAATGTTCCTCTAAAGCAGGCAAAGAAAAAGATACTCCCAGGTTATCCAGGTAATGCATAATTCCATTGGAAATACTTCTGAGTATTGTAAAGTGTATGCAGAATAAGACTGCCTCATTTACACAAAACTGCCTGCACCAGATTACATACCCGCAATCAAGCTTTGAGAAAGTATGGCATTGATTGTCCTCTTTCTCAAGAAAAACTATCATCTCAGGAGGTAAGCATGAGGAGTCAGTTCTTAGCCAAGGCATTACATCTCAACATTTTATATTTTCAAGTTGTAAATGAATACATAGAACATTATTTATGGCTCTATGCACATATCCAGATTTTTCAGATATTTATCATCTCTAGCGAAGACTTTAAAAAAATGAAAGGTAGAATTTTGTCACAAGTTACTAAGTCACTTCAGAACAGAAGTCAAAAGATCTGCTGTGAGCTCTGTCAGATTTATTTATTTTTTGTAAAGGTCTTTGTAAGATCTGCAAAACTGTCATTACATTAAGTAAACGCCATTAGTACTAGAAATCAAAATTTCTGGAGGATGCAGTTTGTTACTTTACAATCACTATTATTCACAGGCCTAAAAATAAATGTTTAGTTCATAACTCTTGGGATTTACGTATTGTTATGTATTTTACAAATGGTATTTTTGAACCAAAAAATAACAGGTTTTCTGGAAAATGATAGTAATGAGTACTTCCTATAGCTGCAACTTACCTACTGAAACTGTAATACTGCAGTGTAATGAATGCTCAGAATTATATGAAACAGCTGGAAATGATATAATGATAACCTTCCCACTGTCTTCCACCAGCACCACATGCATTTATTTTCGGACCCTTCCCTCAAATAAATAAATGAGAGAGAAAAAAAAATGGGACTGCAAAAATTAGACAAACTTATGTCCCCTGCTATGTTTACTTTATCCAGTAAGTGGTAAATGAGGATAAAAACAATTGTCAGATTTAGATACTTTAAAATGACACTAACACATTGATAATCATATTGAAATCAAGATCACACTATGTTAGATCCTATATAGGCATACTATGGGTGAAACCCTTTTCAATTTAGTCAATGTTTGGAAGTTGTACAAAAACATCCACTTAGTTATGTAGATATGTGCCTCTGCTGCTCAGTGAGAAGGGGAGCGGTCCAGATCCTGCCTGCGAATGCTCTTTTTCAAAACCTTAATGCAAAAGACATAAACATCCATTCAAGCAGGACTAGAAATCAGGATTCCTTTCACTCCCAAAGGAATCTCATTTTCAACAGGTCACTAAGACAAACTCTGACTGTCTCTCTCTTATCTCTCGCGCCCCATAAATCATAGAATCACAGAATCATAGAATGGTAAGGTTGTAATCTTTGCTGCAGAGGAGTTCAGATTCACTAGAGGGTAGAAGAGCCTAACCCCAGCCTAGTTTAGCCCTGAAGCCTGTAACTGGAGGTTAGGCTACGCAACAGAATCTGCACCCTGCTTACAAATACTCGTGTTCCAAGATCCTTACTGCAAAAATGCCCAATCCTCCTTTGAAGTGAGAGAAATGATTTGAATGGAAGCCAGCTGAGGAGATACTGGACTTCGATCTGCTATTTCGCAGTATTGGCAGGACACTACCGATCATTTTGGACCAGTGTCTCAGTATGAAGGTCTTCTTTTTGCTATATTTCTGCTCATCTCCTTGCCCATTCCAAGGTAGTTTTCTTCTAATCCTCTGTATTATTAATCCCGTCCTGGTCTCGTATTGCTGTCTGCTTGACTGCCAACTCCAGCGGCAACAGCATGACACCCAAGCAAACCCTCCAAGAAGTCCAAGTCTGGGAGCTCAGTCCAAGCAAGTAAAATGGCCTTGCTCAGCAAAGGCTGCTAACACTTGCTCTGCTGCACGAAAGATCCAATGCTTCTATTCAAGTGCATTACCAGTGTACCCGAGCCAAACAGCAGCTTTCAACACGGAATTGCAAGTTCAAGTCTTCAAGCTGACACTTAAGCCAAGGAGGAAGCAAAATATTAGAACGTTCTTCACTCTCCTCTTTTCCTGTTCCCCTCACCTCTCGTCCCACGCCTTTCTCTTCTAAAGCATACAGGAATTTCACTGTTCACCCCGACTGTCAGGAGTATTTTCCTGCTCAGCATGTTACTTGTCTCGAATTTGACTCTGTATTGTTCAATGTACAGGGAGCTTAGAACATCTTTATGTGGCAAAGTCCAAATATATATTTAATACTTGAATTCTCTAATCCTAGATAGGCTTTTTGTCTTAAAGGCCACTTTTTTCTGATTTAAGATATGCCAACACAGATTATGAATAAGCAGAATGTGAGAATAGCAATCAAAACAATCTCATGACAGTCTGAGACCCTTCTCATCACCCCTTTCTCTAGTGATTCTCCTTGTATTTTACTCACTGCCTCAAAGAACAAGTGCATTGTGCAGCAGGAATTCTGTGGCAAAACATGAGGTCTGTGGCTAGTTAAGGGGGAAAAATGATTTATAAAAGGCATTAGGATTTTTCACATCCTAAAAAGTTGTCCTAGTAACATACACTGTTCTTGAAAATACAGAAACAATAGGCATGAGTAGTCATTCTTGCACATATATTTACAACTCTTAGTACCATTATTGACTTAAAAACACCATCTCAAATTTTTTCTGCAATGAACAAGCAGTGCAGATCACATGTGATATGTTCTCTGCAATAAACACCACTCAGTAAGATGCTACAGTATAAATTGCTTAAGTTCCTATTATTCTTGCACTATATT
Organism: Rhea americana; assembly: GCF_003343005.1. NCBI lineage: Eukaryota > Metazoa > Chordata > Aves > Rheiformes > Rheidae > Rhea > Rhea americana. Next base: position 379,701 of record NW_028186990.1, on the reverse strand, counting down.
CCCCTACAATACACAAAAATGTCAGGAGAGAGAGAGAAGAAGAAGAAGAAGAAAGAGAAAAAGGGAGGGAGGGAGACACAGAGAGAGGAGGGAGGAAGGAAAAAAGGAAGGAAGGAAGGAAGAAAAGAAGGAAGGAAGGAAAGATCTCCCAATCTTTCCATGCCCCAGCTTACAACAAAGTAAAATTTCCATGCAAAAGAAGTTCTATTCATTCATTCAAACATAAAGACTTTCATAACCTCTACTGCTATACCTAGACACCATGAAAAAATCTCCAAATAGTATTCTCTAAATAATAACAGTGAGCAGTTCCTGTAACTAAAAACAGAGGTGTAGGCCCTTCTGTTTCTCCAGATTACTTCTGCGGCCACACTGGTGGAAGAAGACATCCCCTAACCACAAGCCCTGTCTCTGTGTATGCTACAAATAATGATTCTCAGGCCTGCCACTCATATTAACGTTTGCCATTTTGAACATTTTGTAGAGACACTTGTAAGGAAAAAGAAAATCAAGTGTGACCCAAGTTATTCTGGATTTCTTATTTATTAAAAAGATAAGTACACTAGAATTATTGGGGAAAAAACATACTCTCACAAAAAGCATACAAGCACAAAGGGCCATCTTGTTCAATATTTTTCATTGCATTTCGTCTGTTCTATATGTAGTACTATATGCAATAATGTATGTAACAGAACATTAGTTCTGTGTGTAACAGAACAATCTTGATTTTGCCTTTTTCTTATAGTCAGTAGGCAGAACATAATTTCCAGACTGAATTAACAACATTTAAGCACAACCACTAAGTGTAACTTCTCTCTAGAAACCATCTGCATAAAGCTCAAGGAAAAAGCTGTTTTTTTTTTTTGTTTGTTTTTTTGACAGTGCTATATTATGTTATACTATGTTCCTCTATATATGCATATATTCATATGCAACAGTCAATGACTAAAGTTGGGAAATTAGGAAGTATTAACTGGCTGATTGCAGGAACTGAAGTACCTAAATTTCCTAAAGCAATGAAACAACTTTGGGATGCTGTGCATTATCAAAAGCTACTAAGTGCTACTAAGAACCAGTCTAATTGTACTTAAGTAAGTGTACTGTCAGACGATTTCTTTTGAAATCAAAAATCTTCATCAATGTCAGGCTATTGAACATGCCTCTGATTTCTGTAGGCCAGCTTAGTATCACTTCTGCTTGCCAGATGACAACAGATAAGAACTTAGTTGCAGACTAATTTTTATTAAATATAGTATTCTTATACTAAAGGCTAACTATTTTCTACATCAACTGAGCAAAGGTTAGCTCTTCTGTATCCTATACACATTTCCTTCCCACAGTAGATGGAGGAATTTCCAAAGCTGAAAGCTATTTTGAGCAGCTTCCAGACCCTCTCTTTGTAACACCTTTTCAACTGTTATTTCCTAATCACTATGCAGAAGATTTCACTGCCTAATTAAAGGACTGGTGCAGTGATGAAGATAAAGAATACAGAGCAGGGCTGCAAGCTAATCTACAAGCAAAACACAGGAGCTACTTGTCAAGAGGAAGGGCATATTTTATCGACAGCTGTGTCCAATAAGGATGAGTTATGTAGTGAAGGTTTAATATTAATGCGTTTCCGTCTTCCCTATTACCTACTCGTTATACATACCTAGGGCATTTCCAATTCTCTCATTCTCCCTTCTCATTGTAATATAATTAACATTTTAACCCCTCTGAAACCTCTTGTTTTTACATCATCCCCAGACTTTTTACAGCCAGCGCTCAGCAGAGCTATAGGTCTCAGCAGTTAAGCTTTTTGGCCTGTAACATGAAGGTTAGGTCTGTAAGTCTTGCTGATGAGTGAATCTGCATGCTACATCATCTATCTGCACCTTTGAAACTTTTTTGCTGAACTATTATACCACCTATCTGAGGTAATAAAAATAAAATATATGTCATTGATTATTTATACCACTGTTGCAACAAAGGATATAAATACAGAAAGTTACAGATTACGTTCTACCATACACCAAAGACATCATTACTTAGTGTTATGTAAAACAGCCATTTTTAACAAACGTTAGTCCACTAACTTAATGTTAGCATTAGGTTCACTTGTATAAACATAGTTCAGCTCTCGTGTAGGCTGAACACATTCTATTAGTGTCATCAAATAGCATTTTTCCCCAGTGGGACCATGGTCCATTCACAGAAGAGCAGCTGTCCAAGAAAGGCTGTTCCTAGAGCATCCACATCTCATTTGCTACAGAAGTTGATAGCCATCTAATGAGAAGGAAAGGGGCAGTAATTGCAGACAAAATAATCTTGTGGCTGAAACAAGCAGTCCCGCCTTTACACTGTAGTCCAAAAACATAAAATCAAATTCCTCCATGTGGCTACTAATTGCATGTTCCTTTTTTGAGGTAATTAATTTGAGACATCTGGGAGATAATTTGTGGATGCTGAGCATTCAGAGCTGCAACAGAAACAACAGGAAGGTTATTTCTCTATAAAACCATGCCCCGAGCTTGTCAAACTGAGCGCTCAAAATTAACCAATGATTTTTAATAGTTTGACCTCAGTTACCGTGCCTCAGCTCCCTATATATAACTTGAGGATAACCATAATATTGCTTGTGATCACAAAGGTGTTTTGAAGATGAATTCATCAGTGGTTTATCAATCATTACGAATTAGATAAACAGACTTCTTATATATTTTCTAATGAAATACTCTTGGAACAAGAAAACTCAGGTATACAAGTTTACAGATGCTCTTGTTTTTCTTCTCTCCTTTTTGACATTTTGAAGTTTTCCAGCACATAACAGGCAGGCTGGCACGACCCCAAGAAATCCCCTCTCCTGGGGCTCCAGCTCTCCGGGCTGAGGGCCAGCTCAGAGCATGCTGGTGACCTTGAAGAAAGCTGCTGTGAAAAAGGTGAGGCGAAACCTCATTCCTCCCCTGGGAACCACCTTCAGGTTGAGATGCAACCCCGTATCCATGCCGTCCTGGCAAGGAAGATGTGTCCCATCCCTACAGCCGTATTGGATGAGCAGGGCACTCAGCCACCTCTAGCTACTGCCACTGATGAGCCAGTGGGCATGGGCAAGGAAGAGGGTTTTTTTTTGTTTTTGTTTTTGTTTTTGTTTTTTTTTTTTTTTNCTTACCAATTGAAAAGGAGAAGGAATTGCCCTCCATTATTGAGGGAAAAAAGAGAGGAAAAAAAAAAAAGAAAGAAAGAAAGAAAGAAAGAAAGAGGCCCAAGGTAATCATACCTAAACAGGTTTTCTCATCTGCCATGGACATCTTTCTGACTGCTATACGGAGCACCCAATGCAGACCAACTAAAACCAAGGAAATCAGACTTGCACAGACACTCCCTGACATCTGCAACAATTCAAGCTGAGCCAAGGATTCCCTATTTTGTACAGCAGTCTGCAGCTGCAACACTCCAAGGCATCTGCCTTGAAAAGGGAATTTAACTCGGGGTTGTGGAATTGAAGCTGAGAGCTGCACACTGACAAATTCAGTCTTATGATGCTAAACAGCGAAATACATATGTCCTCTTGTGGATCTAGTCATCAGATACAATGACTGAAATACGTGGAGAAAGCACATGAGGAAATTAATAATTCTGTCTGTATTCAGGACTGTGTGCAGTAAATATTACATGTAGTCACAGCCTAATGTGAATGGTGAAATTAAAAAGAAATATTGAATAGCAGCTTATTCAGCACTCTGTAGAAGTTAAAGACTGAGTGGAAATACTAGTCTGTGAACAGGTAAATGAAGACTGTATTAGTGCACTTGCCTACGCAGGCCAAATCAGTGCCGCATAGGCAGTCCTCATCACAGCATCTCCTAGGCTGCTATTGCTTGCTTTTGCTCACTTGAGGTAACCTTTACATAAGTTAATTTTCATTCTTCTAATGTCATAATATATAAAGGCCTTTATTGAGGTTGACTTCTGATATTTGTATAAAGAAAAGGAATTATTCTCTTCACTTTTGTTGAAGTATTCATTGTATCACCTCCCCCACTCACAGGAAATACTCTAATTAAAGACTGAATTTTCTCAAGATTTTAACTAAATCTGTCACTAAGCTTGTGTGTCAGAAATAAAGATAGGGTCCCATAAGAACTGTATTTCTGTGCCTGCTCACTTTTCTCTGATTCCTTTCACTAACAAATGGCTAGTTTGCCACTGTTCACACTCTCCGCATAATTTGGACTTACTTGGTACTAATTAATGCACATGGGAAAATTATACTGTAAGTAAACACAATTCTTCCCATTATACTCAGAATTTTGCCTTTCGTATAAATAACAGTTATTCCATTCCTGTCCACAGTCAAGGTGGACAACTGCCTGCCTGCAGGCAACTTTATCAGTGACTATCTAGTCCCTAACAGAAGATGACATCCCCTTTCATTTCTTCCAAGGACCCAGATGACACACACAGACTTTCGGGGAAATGGCTGCCATTTCACTGAAACACAGTATGAAATTTATGTTGCCTTTGAGTAGGGATGGTTGAATTTCCACCTTCCAGAGAGCTACTGCTCCAGAAGACAGCTGCCATTTCCTGAGGAAGTTCCATTACAGAGCTCAGGGCTGAAATGTTCATTTCACTTCACAATATAAATGAAATCCACAACTTCGGAGTTTTACTATGTACTGTAAATTTTCTATTTTCTTATAATATGAATTACACGCATAGCTTCTTCATGCATTTTACAGAAATTTCAGCATATTTAACCTTGATAATCTGCCTTCCCAGATATCTGCTACCACCAGGGCAGCAAAAGATCTTACTTCAGCAGGGTGTACCTTCTGATCCACATCCTAAGCCTCAGCTCCTGCTGACTGCTACTACTTCCCCTTGAAACCTCAAGTATTTCCAGTTTTATAGCTGATTTTTCATCAACTAACAGCAAAAAAGAAAATATACTGTGACAAGAGAAAAAAGAATATTTATATTCCCTACAGGCTCAAAAATGAAATAAAGGTTGTATAAATATGGTCTTAAAAAGCTAAGACGTAAGCGTACCAAATGCCAATTTGTATACCATATAGTGTTTTTGCACTATTAGAGACAAAATGTGTATCATCACAAAGTGCTTCTGTTTTCATTACTAAAAACAAAAACAAAATAAAACACGGGAACACATTGGCCACCACACATTAATCACACAAGTCTTAATCTGTGCATATACTGTCAATGCTGATGATTTATCAGTGTCTCTAAGGCTGAAACCAGCTATGTGTTGCTCTGCAAAAGAAGAAGAGCTGATGTTGGGAATATATAGGGCAGAATGACAGAACTGCAGTCTCTGTTTTTTCAAAGATATTAATTTCAGAATTGTTTATAGTATTTAAAGATTCATAACCATTTTTATTCCATCTTTCCCCAGCTGACAGCAAAAATCAAATGTGAAACATCATTCTTTCATAATTCTAAAGATTAAGCTTTATCTCTGTCATTGTACCAAGTATACAAGTAGAAAAAAATGGAGTACCACATATGAAAAAAAAAGGAATTATTTTTCTGCCAGGTGCTGCTTTAGTTTAGAAATGCAACTGATACAAAGATCATCCCCTCTGTATGAAGAAGGGAAGTTCTTCTCTTCATAAAATGCGTTAATGGTGTTTTACAGCAACTCTATCAACTTCTCCCTTCTCTCTACAAAGGCAAGGAAATGCCAGAAACCAAAAACAATACTTTTTCCCTAAACTTAGACTTTCTGTTTGTTCATTTTTTTAACTTAATTGTATGATTTTCCCTGATTTTTACATATTCTTATATATTTTCCTCCTTTTCCTCATATAATTATTTCCAGTTTCCTTATAATTGCCACTCCATAACAAGAAAATGTTCCTGAGGCAAATATGTGAAAGTTCAAAGCTTTTTCTCTCTTTTTTTTCTATCTTTTATGGAATTGGTAGAAACTTAATTACCTTTGAGACCTCTAGCCTTCTGTCAAATTTGAAATCAGCCAACAGCTTCAGAAGTTGTAAGGGGGGAAGACAGTGATACAGACAAAGACGTAACATTGAATAATTGTACAACTGTTCTTCCTTTACAAAAGTAAGAAAAGCAAAAAGCAAAACAAATCAACTAAAACCAGTATTACCGTCACAAATAAAATGGGCACTGTCTAGTCTCTGAGCTATTTCTCACCAGAGTGAGTTTTGAAAATTCTCCTTATTCAATTACAGACGAGAATCATTTAAATTCAGATAATTTTAAGGAATACTGTGAAATGACTATGAGTAAGATTGATTTTCATAAACAAACCTGAACTTTCAGCATTTCACCATAGTGTTCTATTACTTTTTCCATCTGTAATGCTCTTAAAATTTTTCTTTTTTTCAGAAAATAGACCAAAACTCCCCTTTGGATTGCTTTTAAAATGAGACCCCACATAGCTAATTCTGAAGTAACTTTTCTAAAAAATTCAAATTTTCCATTTTCAAAGTTAGAATATTTTGGATGGAATTCCTTCCAAGATTAACCTTTGTTCAAATCATAGCCCTCATAAATGACAGGAACATCCTAGAATCAAGGAAGATAAATCTAGTCTTTGAAATTACTGAAAGCCTTCATTAAGCCTTAATATATGCTGTCAGCTTTAAACTAAATAATAGATGAGATTTTAACATAATCAGAAGAAAACTGCTGGTACCTGCCTCTGTTACTGTCACAGTAAAATTGACAAGGTAATTTTATAAATAGGGCCTTCTCTAAATCAGTTCAAGACTGACAAGCACCCATCATTTAAGAAACTTTTCTTCACATAGATGGAATCACCTTACCATGCATTCACAAGTATGGATTACCAAGTATCTCCTCCATTGGTCCACTGTGGGAGTAAAACTCATGTCGCTGGGTTAAATAAATCTGAAAATGTCCTATGTAGCGTCTTTCTCTTGGAAAAAAATTCTCTTGTCACAGTAATAGTTTACAAGTATTTGCTATTTTGTTATTCTTCTTTAAATGACTGCAAGGAAGAATCTATCGCATTTTTTATTAAGCTTGTATTTGACTATATACTATGTTCAATGACTACATTTAATACCTTCCGCATACTATGGTGATAAGGACTGCATACTGCAGACAACTAAGCAGCCAGAGTCTTGGGTCATGCTCCATTTCACCTGGTATCCTAAGGGGCACACATTAGTTTGTAAGGCAAGTCAAATGTCCTGCTAACCTCCAGCCACTCTGAGAGGTCTCTCTCACCTCTTCGTTACAGGTGTCCCTCTCTCTCCATCCCTACATTCAACTCAAGGAACAACAGAAAAAAAAGCTGCAGCTTCTTGACTGATGGACTCTGCTGTCCCCCAGCACATCAGCCCAGGCTCTAGAGTCTCTCCTGAGAGAGGCTGAGCATTGCCACCCATAGCATAACATCGTGTCTGAATCCTTCACAACTGCACACTGGTCGGACTTGCACTCAAGCCCTGCTGGGTGCATCAGCCAATCCTCCAGGTCCTGAGATTTCACCACCTCCCTGAGCAAGCTAACTGGTTGATATCTCTACTCCTCCTAGGTGTCTCTTTTCCTCTTTCCTCTCCTCTAACACCCAGTTCAAATATTGCAGCACTGACTGGGATAGGAAATCAATGGCTGTCAGTTTTGAATGAATCTGGGCTGGATATCTGTTGGTCCGAAGGCCACCCTGAGCTCGTCTAATGCAACAGCTAGAGCTCTTACTCATAATAGTATTTTAAAAGTCTGCAACTGAGGCATAGTGTGTGAAATCATTCCTTATGTTAACTTAAAAAAGGTGAAATGAAACAAACTTTTAAAGAGCGGCAGAGGAAACACATTACTAATAAAAATTTGGTTTAGAAAGTGTTGCACTCCTCACTGAGAAGGTCATGAGAGTTTCTGTAAACAAGGCAATGGTTTCAAAGTCTATTTTAAGATAGTCACGTTTTGTGCCTATCAGCTGTCACTGTTACAGACACATTGCAGTATTTTAGGATTACAAAAAGGATTAAAATGGGATTTAATCATTTCAAGTACATCAGAAGTTGTTCAGCGCTCTAGTTGTTGGATCTCTTGGTAAGACTAGAAAATACCTGAACACCATCAGGCAACAGTATGACAGATAAAATGCCATGATGTATAGACCTTTTTCATGACTAAGATTTCTTTTTTGATTTTTGTTTTATCAAAAAAAAGAAATTTACAACTAGAAAAAATTTGCAAAGATTTCAAGTCAGCCTTCTTGATCTAGATCTATGGAACCTGAACAGATCTTAAAGTCTGGAAATTCTTTCAAGTCATATACATGCACGAGACATGTAGGCATGAAGGTATATAAAAATACTTCAAATAAAAACAAACTCCACCGTCTACCTACGAAGTGAAATTTATGACTCTATACTTCTGTGGATTTATGGATGATGACAAAACTTAGCACAGATTCAGTTCTCTTTTCAACTTCCAAGGAAAATAAGGAGATCTGAGTAGCTGAACAGAAAAAACAGTTGTGATTTTAGCAGTGAGATCAAGGTGTGAATATTCTCAAATATCCAAATGCCAAATGGTGAGTTCAGAAGCTAAACTCACCATTACTACCGAAGTTGCCTTCATAATTAGAGGGCTATGTCATCTCCTTACTTTAGAAAGAACACAGTTACTGTACATTCACATCTTCACTGACTTGGCAAATTGGTAGAAGGAAAAGAAAATGCAGGAGTGCACTTGCTTCTGTGTACGTGTATGTGTGTGTGAGTGTGTAAACAGACAAAGAAAAGCCTCACATACTTCACTGCTAAAAGGTTTGTTTATTAATGCCATATGTGAAGGTGAAATGAAAGCTACTTTGCTTCTACTCTGGCCTCCTTATACTGAAGTCTTCATTTTTTTTGCTTCACATCACATCAATATGGTGCATATATCCTGCATGAATGTTTCATGAATATTGGGGAAGCAATTGCAGTGTAAGACAAGATGCATATTTCAGATGACATGTGATTGATGTGTTTGGAGATTTGAGTTTATTATGTATTTGCAACATTCATCTACTACCAGAAACCTGATCTTTCCCTCTACTTTACTGCCTAAAAGTCAAAGAAGGAAAACAAATGTGCATTTTAAATGTATCTGATCTTTTACTGAAACAATGAATTAATGTACTGTCACGTTTGTTTTCTACTGTGTCTCCCCAAAGACAGAGCACACAGATAAGAACATCAGAATTCTTTTGTATTTATTCCAAAATATAAAAGTTTCTTTATAGAACTTTTCATGTACCACAAAATTACTAGTTTTGGATGATTAAAATTTGTTTTAATACTGTACTTATTATAATTAGGGCTTTTACTATGGGAATCATTCTATCCTTTTACCAATAAACTCTTACTGTGATTCTATAAAGAGTATCTCTATTCTTTTACTTACTCTTTCTAAAAAATTGGATTACAAAGTCCAAATCCATAAAACATTGATCACATGCTAGCCAATAAACAGTTGTTAAGACATGAACCTGAAAAAGAATAATTTGCCATCTCATTTCTGCTGTGAGACTCCCCAATTCTAGAAGGGTGGTTTCCCTTGATTTCTAACTTGCTCTTCAGATCATGACAAAAGAAAACAAAAACAGAAAAAACACACCCAACCTGTACACACACACACACACACACACACACACACACACACACACACACAATTTCGAAAAGTCTTCATTTGATCCAATGAGGAAAAAAAAATCTGGAAAATCGAAGTTCTAAGTGAAGCATTTCCTCCATTTTATTCCATAGGTTTGTCTTTAAAAAAGCATCCAAAACAGCATCTTTGCTGTGTAAGACAAGATACTTGCTTCTTTTCTACAAATGTTACATATAACCAACAGTCTAATGATTCTATGCATTGCCTAAACCAAAGCAGCCATAATGGTAATTTTTAAGTTCTTTTGGACATCAAAAAGATACAAACTTCCTGGAGAAATTATGGAAAGGGAAACCCTGAAGAGAAGAGACAGCAGAGGTGGCCTTTAAAAGCCTGCTAAAATCCAGGATTTTGAAATCTCATCAGGTTTTCACCATAAAGTCTTTAAGAGCCTGCTTTTCTATCTGCCTTCCATGAAAAGGTGTCTCAGCCGTCTTCCCTGCACGCTTTTCATGGCAACCCTGTGTAGATGTGAGGATCTTTATGGACATGACAGGAACTAAGCAAGCTGAGAAGAGGCAGGTACTCCCACACCACTGATTGACCCACAAAAATTTCAGATATTGCTTAACTTTTTTATAGCTTCCCTTTTGCTCAGGAAACATATTCCCCATTTAAGGCCAGTCCTGCAAGCACCTGCCACCTGGGTCTCTGGGGCAGGGAGAAGGTGGAGAGACTGGTGCTCTGCACTGGCAGAGTGTTGCCTCCTGCAGCTCCTCTCCTCCAGGGTGGGAGCCCCAGAGTACCGCCGAGTTCAGCTGGGTGCGCAGCCTGCCATCCCTGACATGGGAACGCAGGGCAAACTTGGGGGGAGGTTTGAGCTGTCTCTCAGTTAATTTAAGAAGCTATGAAAAATGTGAAATCAGACTCCATCTTAAACTAGTTTTTGCTTTCACATAACAATTCAAGCAGGTAATGCAGCTGCACTAAAGCCCTTCCAAGTTTTCCCACTGCTTAGAGAAAATTTTGCCACCTGGAGAGGTGCTTACTTGGTAGAAAAATCTCTGGACCTTGATAAATGACTCTAAATTTTAAATGGAAAAACCCCAGCAACAACTCAAAATCAAACATACATATTGCTCAGTCAATTGGTATAATGGTGAAACTTTGAAACTTCCTCATTACAGTTTCTCAAGCTCACTTGCTTCCCATTGAGTGTCATAATTGGGGACATTTCAGCTTCTGTGCCTCCACTTCCAGTCCTTATTTAAAGAGTACACTTTGCAGGGTAGAAAACACTACTTCCCTCTTTTCTCCTTTCTTCCTTTCATAGACATTGCAGGGAGAAAAATAGAAAGCATATTGCCTGCTTATATTTTATTGTATTTGTTTACTGTATTTTAAGAGTAGAACCCCCCTGAGATGAAACAATTCTATCACAAGGGGTAATGTTTCCTGGTCAGAGAAAGAAAAGACTTCAGACAAGCTAACAATGTAAGTACATCTCAATTCACATTATGCACTGATGCTGCTCAAAATAAAAACCCACATGCGGGGTTCAGACAAAAAGTTTCTTAATTCTTTTTCAAAAGCAGACCTAGTAAATAAATAGCATGCACTGATCAATAAAAACAAATTGCAGAAAAATTATACGCTGTAACTATCTGTCATCAATTGCAGAGAAAAGGCAAGTAGGTATCTCCCGGAATTGGTAAACACTCCCCAACAAAACAACTAATTGTAATTCTAAATGAGGCCACAGGTGTTAGTCACCTAAAAGCCTTCCTATCTGGCAGCTGCTTGTTGATTGGTTTTGGTGGACAGTTCTTCACATCAAGGAGCCCATCAAAATTACAGCTTTTGTTGGCGGTTTCAACATAAGCCAAGAACTGAACGGCCATCTATGCTCTCTGGGATGTGTAGCATGTTGATGAGGTTTGCTCATGCTGTACTTGTTCAGTGGTTAAATAGTTATTTTAATTCCCACGCTTTACTATTTGGCACATTGCATGAAACAAACTCCACATTCTCTTAAAATATATATATTCCTACCTCATCTCATCTGCCTCAATTAATCATTATGGTTTTAGATAGCACCCTAGTGTTTGAAACTGAAAATGGGAGCTCAGCACCCGCAAATCTGAGTTCTTACTTCAGAACTAAGAAATTTTAAGAAAAAATGATATGGAAGGGACAACATGGGTAAATAAAAGATGTAAATATATTCTTTAAGAAAAAGTAACAATGGATCATCCATACACAAATGTGTCACAAGCATAGAGACCACAGAGTGTTTTGCCTAAATAGAAATGCTGTAACATACAATGTAAACATTTTAAAATAAGGGAGAGAGGAGAAAAAAATAAGCAATCTGAAATTCCCCCATCCTCTCAGCTGAGAAGTGGAGCAGAAACTGTATTGTGGATCAAACCAGAGGCAACGCTATATAAAGGCTAACTGATCCCTATCAGTTACCTATCTGATATTCTATCTATCATACGATTGTTAACATCATTTTAAACAACTATATATTTGCTGGAATTAGTTGTTTATATTTTATGTGCACAGTAACAATGTAAATACGCTATGCATATGCACATGTATATACTATGCACTAGCATGAGAAGAATTGCGTTATTCCACAGTTATTAGTTTTGTTGCTTTCATTTGAAATTACCCTTCATCTTCAGCAACTTTCTACATATACTGTAATCTGCAGTGGAAAAATAATTTATGTATAAATATTATAATGCTTGTCCACTGTTTTCTGATTGATAGGTATCATCACTTTAAGGCACTTCTAATGTTCCTACTAGAATTCCTAAAATAGTCTGTGGTATAACAATGAAAATATATCTGCTCCTCCTTCTTTCAGAAGCAAAGAAAGATCCTCAGAATATTTTTTTTTAAAAAAAGGCATCACACACTCATATATACATATTAAAGACTAGCATTACTAGCTCAAGTCTTCATATCTGGTAGGTAAGTAGCAGTTGTAAAAATGCAGATTCCCTCTTCAGTTCTCATGATGCTAAACTAAGGATAACAGCATCACCACACTTAGAAAAAACAATAGTAAAAACAGCTCGGTTGTCACATCTGAATGCTTGAAATATGCAAAGTGTAATATAAGCAGTTAGCATTACTCTGGTGAGAGTCTTGATTTTCCATACAGTCAACTCTGGGGTACACTTTCTAGGTAATGGTACATTTTAATTTACTAAGATGTTTTTGGCCGTTGCTTTGTGAGTTATTTTATTATGTTTAAAGATTTCCCATGATAAGAATACTTCAACATATTTATAATCTCTTGATTTTCCAAACATTAATTTGGTCAGTTAGTGTTTCTGGTTATTGATCCAGCTCTGATGGACAGAATTCACAGTAAGTGCCCTCAACAAAAATTGCATTCCAAGAAAGAAGGAAAGGCACTAACTAGGAAAAAATGACACTGTTAGTGCTGCTTCTTAATTTCAGATGTATGTCAATACTAGTCCAATCACCACCAGGAAAAGGGAGTAAGATGAAAAAATCCTGCATACTCAAATACAAATAAAATTAGTTTAAAATATCTTAGAGAAAAATAAAGTCTATGAATCCCATTAAAAATCCCATTAAAAAAGCTATTAATGGAATAGGAAATTACTGAAAGGATGAATTTCTGTATTCAGTGTGTGGGATCCCAATCTGGTGGCAACAGTATTGCTCTGGAAAACACAAAGGTAACCACTTTTAAAGGGCAAGGAAGCATTTTTCAGAATACAAACAGAGCACAGGGCACAACTCAGATTTCCTGCGTGACCATAGCTATTCTTTCCCTTTAGCTCAGGGAATGCTTGCTCTTATCTTGCTATTTTTTTGGTACAACATGTTCTTTCCCCTCCTCCTCTTCCTTCTATTCACCTGCCCTCTTTCCCTCTTAATGTTAGGCTGCTTTTAACATAATACTTCCATCATAATCCCAGATTAAGAAGTGAACTGGTATTCTTGCTTAACGGGTGAATTTTCCTGCCTATTAAAGCTGAGCTTTACTAAGGCCTCAACTTTCTTGACTGGCTCTACATTGCTACTGTAAGCAGAGAGAGATGAAAGACTTTGCAGATTTACCACTTCTTTTTACAAGTGGGGAACTCTCCTAACATATTTATCTCCCTACAGGAGCCGGTCGTGAATTTTCCACCAGATGGTTTCCCCATCAGACAGTGCAGGGCTGTCACAACTGAGCTGAGGCACTTCGGTTGTCAAAATGAAATGCAATGGGCCCTTCCTGTCAGTTTTCCTCTGTACTTATATAAGCGTATATATATGCTCTGACAGCGTATCTGTCCAGATTCTGAGGAATTTTATTCCCAAGTCTGCTAAAAATCTATCAGCTCAGCTGAGAGTGGTTCTGGAAGTCACCAGCTCACAAGCTCTAAACAAGGTAGCGCTGCTGCCCTGCTTGGCATTTCCAGGTCTCTCATGCACCTAATTGAGAGCACTGGCTGCTTCAGGGGTAGCTCTTCCATTTTTCCAAAGGAGTTTCTTCTTCCTCTTCACCTTCATGTGGTCCCTTTTCTTCCCAGATTCTAAATCACGGGGTTTATTTTTTTTTCTTTTAATCTCAAATGAAAACAAAACCCAATTAAAAACCCCACTGAGTTGTCCTGTGATAATCCGTGAGATGGAACAAAGAAAGCAGGGTGGAGAAGAAGAAAACTTTTTACGCTGCACAACTTCCTATGGCCCTTGCTGGAAGGAAAGTGGTATCTCTTTCCCTAATCCTTTGATTTTCTCTGTTTGAATGGTAAAGTTGCTTTATTTCCACATATCTTTTAGCAAATCTGGACAGCTGTCATATAATTACTACAGGTTAAAATAACAAGACAAGCAATAGAGATACCAAACCAAATCTTGTTTGACAAACCTCTGTATTTCTTCTGTCATGTAGAATCAACTTCATCAGTCATTAACTTTGTAAGGGAGGCTACCTACCACACCTACAGGCTTTCCAATGAAATCAGGGGGGTTAGCCTTGACCTTTAAATGTCTGGGAAAAGGGTACTTGAGAGACTACTACTCTGCTGTGTGAATGTGCTGCAGAGAAAATTTGTGTTTGAGCTCTGTCAGTTTGGTAAAGAGGGACCTCCCAGCAGGGCATTCACTGTCAAAGCCCCTTGACTCTGAAATTGGATGCCCCTTTAGCTTCCCAGAGCCTGGGTTTACCGACTCTCCAGTAACGGCATCAGGCTGCTTTCTTTACTAGAAAACTGAAGGAGGCCCTTGACACTAGAATAGTGTTTGATATTTTGAAGGCCTTAATGAAGACTGTTGTTTTGTGATTCTTTTAGGCAGTTGAGTCTATTATATGGAATTTTAATGACTGCACATCTTTGTGATACTGAAATAGAATACAGTAGCTTTTAATGTTGTTTTTTTTCAGACCGTAAGCAGAAAATAAATACTTGTATATCCAATTACAATGTAACTGTTTAAAGTAAAGAAAACGTTTTTCTGATTGAGGGCAGGGTATGATGGAGCAAGTCCTAAACTACACGTTTTAAAGGAATAGAAACAAGTTCTGTTGCAAGTTGATTCTACATCTGAGATGGAGTCACTAGGGAAACAGCAGCAACAATTCCTGTGGATGAGGTAGTCTATCAAGGGATGTGTGAATTAGCAAACTACTTTCTAGATGCCAAGAAATGTGTTAGTAGCTGTCCCCCAGGTTCCTAAAAAGTAAATGCCAGACCACAGTTGTTTAAAGAGACAACCGCATTTTGCTCATTACTTGGAGTAAATTTTTTATCTTCTCTGCACTGAGACGCAAGCAGGAGCTAAGATAAAACAGAAAGCAGTAACTGCCAGACGAAACACATAAATACCTATTATTTCAGCCAAGCTACTGGGAGCTAAGCTACACTTGTGCCCCCATAAAAGAAGTAAGTGTTATATTCTCTCTCCCTGCTTCTTGAAACAATCAGACCTGCTAAATCAAGTCTGCCAAACAATTTAACAAGATCCCTTGTCTTGGTTGAAACATTTTTTGATTCCAAGCCATTCCTACAGGTTAGCTTTAAATTAACTACCTCAAAATAAGAGATGTAAACAGAAGCCTAACTTGGGTTAAGGAGGCTCCTCACATGTTTGCCATTTTAAGCCTTACTACTTCTTCCATGATGCCTGTGCTTGTACATCTGCACCTATGTTTGTCAAGTTAGTTGAGGTGCAGGTTTCAATTTATCAGATGAAACATATCCCACCTACCAGTTTGCAATTTTTCTGAAAAGTGGAATAATGGCACATTCTCCAAGGCCAGTATGATATGTATGTAGTGATGTAACTGCTTATAATTTGGTGAAAATATGGAGAATATATTATGTCACTTCATAAAAGATTAATTTATAAAGCATTTAAAAGCCATCAAAACAATGAGATGATATCCCTAAGAAACTCCCATTTTTAAACCTCTTTCCAGGTTGAGTGATATATCCAAACCTATCAGATTTTCCTCTAAAATTAAAGACACCATTAAAACATTCTATATAATTCTCCATACAGATGCAGATATGTGTAATATTGTTGTCACCTACAATTATGATTTCACATAACATTTAAGAAATTATTCAAAAATCTAAAAGAAACTCTGCTCATTTGAGTTACATTCAAAATTATTTATCCCCCCAAATTGATCCAATAAAATGCACACAGTAATGTCTATGTCTTACATTGCTAGAAGCATTTCAAAGGTCTTTCAACATTTCAATATCCCATAAAAGTTTACTGTCAGAACGGAAAGGTCTACCATGAAATCTAATCAGCTCTTATGGATTATTCTGAAAAAGATCAAGGAACTGGAAAATTGTGGTCATTTCCCTAAAAATAGACAATTTAGAAATCTTTATTTTGCAGTGTATTCATTTTGCAATTACATATAAAAAGAGAAATTATAGTCTTATTTTCTTTCCACTCCTTTTGTTTTAATTCAGCTGGACAACAGATAAACTGTTAAAAAATGTATTGTATTTTTTATTCACTATTGTTAAAAATTACTCTATTTGAAATTGAAATGATAATGCTTACAATGTTACAGCTAGAGATTCTGTTGAAATATAATTAGTACTTGAAATTCAATTTTCTTTTATGTACATATTACTATTACAAAAAACAAACCTACAAATTATTCAATCACTAATAATATATTTTACTTCACCATACTGCAATGTTTCCTCAGTGACTCTACTTCTGCCTCAGAGAAAGCCTGACATATAATATTCATAAAGAACAGTTAAATCTCGAATTGAAAGAAACCCTTTGAAGCCAGTTTGAAACTATAGCTTTAAGAAGGCCTCTGCTCAATAATTTTCATCTGCAGCTGAACCAAAAAATTCAATTAAAATTTCTGACTGCATCAAATCAAGTTTTAAAAGTTCCATTTTTTCCCTTCTCATCTTAACTGCCCTTTTCAAAGTAAAGGCTTAGTCCTTCCTAGTATGTTCCATTTGATATGAAATTAAATGTGAAAAATGAAAGCAAAGGAAATGAGAGTCTAGATCCATAAAACTTGAGGAAGGTGACTTACAGTTTCTCTGGGGCTGTACTGGAGAAATTAAAATCAGATAGTTCTTGAACCAGCTCTTAAAATATCATCTGCAAATACCACCTCCTACTATTTTTTTTCACTTCCCTTCCCGAAAGAAATAGTACCTTTGCTCATCTTAACATGCATCTCTCTTTCCTTCTCAGAATGAGAAATCTCTCGCTTTACTACTTGCTTTGGACTCATATTCTTCATTCCTAAATTGGACATCATGAGAACAACTCAGCAAGAAAGTTATGTGGTTGTCTGTTCATAAAGGTCTAAGTTTGTAAAAT
Source organism: Rhea americana (assembly GCF_003343005.1). Taxonomy (NCBI): domain Eukaryota; kingdom Metazoa; phylum Chordata; class Aves; order Rheiformes; family Rheidae; genus Rhea; species Rhea americana. The sequence continues at coordinate 362,241 of NW_028186990.1, read as the reverse complement.
AATGTGTGTATTTTTATGTGGTTGTCTGTTCATAAAGGTCTAAGTTTGTGAAATAATGTGTGTATTTTATGATGCACATGCTTAGTGGGGCTCATCATCTCTAGTTTTAGCTTGACTTATCAGTAGTTTTTAGCAATCTTTCAGTTCCTCTAAATTAAAGTTGCTCATAAATGTCCCTGAAGGTACACCTCCACTGATAAACAAAAGATGTCCACGAAGTGAAACTGAGCACTGAATCCCTGATAGTACATACTGCTTGTTAGTTTGATCCCAGACTCTTTTTCTGGAGTGAACAAAACAGTTATTCCAAGAATAAAACCACTACACATTTCTAGAGATAATTTTTTGTTAGGTCAAGTCCCAACAGACAGAATAGATAATGTTGCACAGAACCATCTCCCATTACCCTATACAGTCTTTCAGAATTGTCCTCGTGCATTTTGCTTCCTCGATATCTTTTCACAGAGCAACAAATGTTTTTACTATCTTATTATAAAATATCAAGTTGATGGGCTGCAAGAGAGCCAGACAGTAATATGTCGGACAGTTTCAACTTAAAAAAAGAAATAGCAGTTGTATGTAGGGACTACTGAGACACAATATAGGGCAGAAAAGACCCAGGGCAAAATGATATGTAGTGTGCACAGAGTCGGTGTGCCTTAGAAAGGACTAGGCTGACTCACTATAAACAAAAATCGATCTGTGACATTGGTCCCAGGGCCAGGGACTGCTCCTGGCCTCCACCATGTAGCAGTACAGACCTTCCTTGAAGGTTATTCAAGAGCCGATAGTATTGGAAGAATGGAAGTACTCAAAATACACTACCCCATAAATTCTGGCTTAGCCCAGGCTTCGGGCCAAAACTTTTTGCCAGCAATCTTGATTTTTCTTCAGCTTGGGTCTTATTTTGCGTGGAAGATTCTTAGCTGGTGGAATCAGGCAATTACATTTGCCACATTAATGATCTCACTGGAGCATGCCATGGCTCTTTTCCAGCCTACATACCTACTTTTCTTCCCATGAAAACTTGAGCAGAAGGAGGCTAGGTCACACACTACCTCCTGAGTCAAGGAAGCTGAAAAGCTCTCCCCGATTTCACAGATCAAACAAAACCAGTACTGTCCACTAACTTACCATCATAGAAGACAGCACATAGAATTTAAGCAGGCATATCCATAGGAACATTGCTTTAGTATCAAGCTGGTCTTCGCTTTTTGGAAGATGAATTGCATGAAAAAGAGGTTGACTTTTGCAGTGAGCAGTCATCCTCCCAGCACTGACTACAGCAGCACAGAAGTCTTGTCTGGTTTCCTGTTTAAGAGGTTAATTTTGTCTTCCATTGAGAGATAAGTGACGTTTCTGGAAGCACTTACTGATGTTTATTATTTCTTCATTTTAAAATTAAATATATTCCCAGCTAGCAATCTATGCACTCCTCTAATGAATTTTAGTTAAGTAAGTATAAATGTAACATTTTTATTATTTTTTTCAGCTGATATGATTATATGCAGTTCTGGAATACATCTGAAAAATCTTTCTCAGGATCTAGTCTTTATAGCATCAATTTTATATGATACTAGCCATTTGTGACTGATTATTAGTCCTCACACTGGGTAGCTAAATCTAATATTGAAAGTCCATCAATGACATATTACCATAGCATTAACTTTAGCACAGAGATAAAGGAAGGATAAACTTCAACACATTTAATTTTAAGCCATTCTTCTCAAGACTGAGGTAATGTTTCAATGACAAATTTTAGAAGGAAAAAAGTATGTAAAATGAAATGAAGCTGTCCTTAAAGACAGAAAAGCTCACAGCATTTTGAAGAAGAGTTCAGCAGTTGTCAATGCCAATAGAATTTAATGGAATAGATACAAAGCAAAAGACAAATCAATACGTAGGTGCTTGTGCTTCGTTTCTTTGTAGCTGTCAAACCTTTGAAGTTGTTAAATAATGACTTATAGACTAAGAATAGGTGTCTACTTTGACATTTCCTTAATGGCATGCCAAGAATCCAGCAACTCACATCCAAAAAGAAAAGTTAGTATGATAGGGAAAAGAAAACCAACCTGAGAACTATGATGCGAAAACTAAGCTTCATAAACCTTCATATTATCTCTATACAATACAAACAAAAATAATACAGAAAGGTCTAGATTTCTAAACCTCTAGTGAGAAAACAAAGCTTTCCTCCTTTATAAATATCTCTGAGAGAAAGACATATTAGCATGTATGCATGGAGTAAGAGAGAATGACTTTGTAGGTTTAAATTTATATTTAAATAGTCCTATGATACAAGATCTATCTCTAGGGATACTGGTTAAAGCACCTGTCTGAAGCAAGTCCCCCTCTCCACCTCGGGCTCATAACCGTTAGTAACATAACCATCTTTGAGAAACCTCGCACAAACCTATGCTCGCTCCCGCAGAACGCAGAGCACTCAGAGGTATGGCACACAGCCACCGCCACCTCCCAGTAGGTACCCAATCCCCTGACGCTGCAGTCAGTTGGAGCTGTGTCCCCAGCTCCCATGAGATCTGGCATAGGGAAAGGGCAGCAAGTTTCGCTTCATTGAGAGGCTGCTGCCTCCTGTGCCAGCTGCTCTGTGCTGTGTAGCTGGAACAAGGCAAACGAACTGTATAACAATTTTAGGACACTTTTGTTAAAGGGGAAGTTAGAGCCGAATAAACTGGAAGGTAAATTAAAGCACCCTTGCTAACTCTCAGGTGAGTGGTTTTACAGCTCTGATTCACGATCCTTGCCAGATTAGGCTGTGGCAGCTAAGAAATTACTGCTCCCCCAGTTTGACATTAAAATAAACCAACACCTTGAGGGACTCCACTTCTTCAATTGTTGCTGCTAAACCCAGCCAGGACTGTGAATCAGATCTCTCAGGCACCACAGTCTACCGTCTAGCACATTAAAACAAACTGAAATTGCCTTTGGTTCATGTTCAGTTGCTCAGGAGCAGAAATACCACCACAGAGTTGTCCCCACTGTTGGGGCACAGCCTGTCATCAGAGGGCAAGGGTAGAGAGATGCTGGCAGGATCCTCTGCAATAGCAAGAACTGGCAAAGGTCATGACTCAGAGCTCTTACACCGACCCAGAAGTACCCTGTGCAGTTTGGGTTAATCTATTTGTAAATGTAGAATACATGTTCCACTTAAAATTCACATCCTAACTTACTCAGTATTCATTTCCTTATGGAGACATACATGAAAAAAGTACCATTAATGCTTGTAAATTTACAACAGAGTAAAACCCTAATATTTAAAACTTCCAAATATTGCTGTTGCTATTAGCAGTTCCAAAGAAATCCTTTTACATAAGCATTGTACAGAACTATGAGAGTAAAAGAAATTCAATCGTGTAAGACTCAATTCTGAACCATCCTGTGGAGTGGAACAAGGTTAAAACCAGCCTCTTCCTTCCTTCAAAAAGAGAAGAAAGTAGGTTAACTTGGAAGCAGGAAAACCATCTTTCTGTTTTACTATGTGCACTTAATACTGTTGGTAGAAATTTTTAACTCTGACAACCATTTTATTCTCTCACGTATTTCTAGAATACTGAGGAGATCAGCCTACAAATATTCATAACCATTTAAAATAACTCTTTCACTGACCAGAAACTAAAGTAAACTCCCAGAGACTGGTAAGTGCAACCTGCGGCCTGGGCTTTCAACATTATAGCTCAACCACAGCTCAACAGTTAGGCTAGGATGGAAGTTCTTTCCAGGCGCTCAGCAAAAGGTTTGTCAAAGAGTGTCACAAAGATTTTGTAATAATCATGAATGTTTTTCACTGCCTGCTTCAGCTGTGATTCCATGAAACTCTATTACAGGGTTCTGACAGAGGTATTGAAAATAAAATTGGCATAATTGAAATTCAATGTGGAGCTGATTTTGTATTTTGGATGCCTGAATTTCATTAGGTCTATTCATTTTTCCATGACAACATATAATTAAAACAAAACACTACTAGACATTGCTGCATTGAAGGCTTTTGCTGCTACTGAGGTCTCATTTTCATTTTAGGAAATTTTGTAGAAACACAAAGTGATGGGAAGGAGACTCCAGAGAATATTTTGTCCTCCAGTAATGTGTATGGATGAGATGACTTGCTGAGCAATACATTGTTAACAACTTTCAGGTTATAAACAAAAGGAGGAGGGGGATAAGTTTGCATGCTGCTTGCTTTAAGAAGGCACCGTATAATCAAAACAAGACCTCCCACAGGAGAGATTCTTCAGTAGCAGCAGACGGCAGGAAGGCCTTACCCTAGACATTTGATACGGAGGGTATGACAAGAGGCAGAACAAAGGAGCAACTCACTTCTCCTTAGACTTGCTGTAGTTGAAGAAAGGGCTACAAGGAATAGCAGGCACATTAGACACGATGCTGCTGCAGATCTACTTAAAAAGCAAAAGGTGCAGGAGATGACAGTTCGTTGCAAGGCACATGATCCCTCCCTTTCTCTCTACCTCGCTGCCCACTGTTAGATGAAGCAGGGAATAATCCCAGCTTCTCAGCTGGTAAGGAGAGGCTCCTGTTCTGTCTCACAGGAAAGAAACTTAATTTTTGCTGCTATGAAAGCTTTGAAGCACTTACGACATTTCAGGACCATAGTTTCTAAAAAATACTGCAGTGGTAACACACAGGCAATGATCTTCTGTTTCAGAGACAAGAATGTCTAGTTCAGGGTGGAGAATGGATAATTCCCTTTTGATACTTTCTCATTTCATGCTTCATCCTCTGTGCCTTGTTTGCCATTTTGGTGCCAGTCAGCAGGGAACATCCAGAGTTCTGTGGTGATTTATTTGACCACTTCACTACTCTGCTCCATTATTACCAATCCAAATTCTGAATAAGGTTATCACTCAAGGGAGTATTTGTTTTCAGGGAGTAACAGAACATAATTACATCAAAACTGTTAGAAGCACGATTTGAAAAGTTCCACATTTTTGCACAGGAGGGAGAGGTTCCAGTGGGGCAGCTACTTCCTAGCTTCGCAGAAAGAAAACCTCCAGGTAAATCTCTTGTGAGGCTGTCAGGCAACAAAAATGAGGAACAGTTTCAAGCCTTAAAATGATCTATTAGAAGCTTGTATATTGAAGTTATTAACTCAAATAAAATAAAATTGAAACATTGTAAGCTATCTGATCTCTTGCTTTCATCATTGGATAGTAGCCAGTTAATTATAGTGAATAATTATGTATTAAATTATTTTTGCTGAATCTATCAACAATTTGCATTTGGTGCAAATATTGAAGTTTTGTAGAAGCTAAAGCTTTATCTATATACCATTTGCAAAGTGAATAACTGCAAACACAATGTAACTACATTGTACGAAAAAACAGCAGCAAAAGCAACTCCAATATAAAGTCAGTGGGAAACTTTCATCTGTGACTAAACTACATTTTAACTTATAGGTTGAAAGTTATCCTTACAATGCTACAAAAAGAATTATTCATATGACGATTTAAAAAGAGAGAAGTCTATAATGACAGATAATCTGCCATTGCAAACAAAATCACTGGAAAAGACCAGAGGTCCAACATTATTTCAGTAACTGCCTGGCTGTGACAGGTGAAACTGCATTGGAATCATTCTCCCGTTACTCTCCTCAAAAAAAGTTTTTCCCTATCCCCCAAAGGCATGAGAATTTACAAATACAAGAGTCACTGAAAACCCCAGTGGACTCAGCAGGAGAAAAGCTGAAGATATGTCAGGAAAAAATCAAGACAGAAAGTCATCAAGGGACTGAATACTACTATATAATGTGCCACCACTCTTGTTTGCTGGCAGGATATGTCTATGTTTGGATTCTGACAAGGCAGCACGTTCCTTTCAAAAATGCGAAGGAGAACCATTAAAAATCATTGACCATGATGTGAATCATTAATCCACAGTTCTTTAGAGTGCACATAGCATAACACACAACTAAAATTAAACTGCAATTGTCAGGTCTTGTTGTCATCAAAGATATCTTAAAAAAGCACAGCATGGGATGGGACAGGACAGAGTGGAAAAACAAGATGTCGGCAAATATTTAGAAGTATTTCTGCTCAAATACTTTCCCCTGTTTACTCAAGAACTGTAAAGTTATCAAAAGATTTAATAAAAGTCCTAATGAAATCAGTCTGAGTCTCTCTCAATAGGAATGTTATCCTGGACTTTGTATTTTGCTAGCAGATAATGTAAACAGGACTCCTTAGAGCATCACTCCAAGCTATGGCAGCACCACACAGGCAGTGTGGACAGGGTAGCATCCTTGCAGCAGCTGCAGGAGCCCGGGCCTTGCCCAGCCGTGTGCCACGTTTAACCTTGCAGCCCCCTTGCAACGTTGCAGGGCCCTTCCAGCCCGCTCATGGAACAGCTCTCTGCTAATGGGGATGTTCGTTTGCCTTGGATGTAGCTGGATCCTGAAAAGATCATTGCTCAAGCTAACTTCAAGAGGAAGTTCAGTCTCAAGAGAACCAGTTGCACAACAGATAACATCGGATTTAGTTACTTTGCTGGCCAGGAGAACAGATCTTTTCTGTTCAGTAAACTGTTTTGGGGAAACATACAGTAATATTGAACAAAAACAAAACTATATGTCATAATTTAGTTCCACAGAAAAGTGCTGTAATTTGATTTGGCAATGTTAAAACATTTGTTACTAGAAAGAAATATCTAAAGAAATCATATAAACATTTCAGAACTTTCTACGAAAAAAATGCTAACGATCAACCCTTCAGCCCTTCTTTTGGTAGCAGCTTCTGATTTTTTATTACTTTTACCATCACTGATACCTTCCAGTTTTAGCTTTTGGAGCAGAAGTGCTCCGGCAGCCCTCGGGCATTCCCAGCATTTAGGCTGCCTCTGGCAGGCTGGCCAGCAACCCCGGGGGCTGCTGGCTTGCCAGACTTGTGGTGCTGAGCCCCATTCCCTCCCTCCTCCGGGCACGAGCTCCCCTTGCCGTGATGAACCTGACCGCTACCTTCCGACAAGCCATTCCCCAGGGAGCTTCACCAGCTCTATGCAACCTGGCATCGCCAGCTAGCAAGCTGAAAATGTGCATTTGATGATGGCTTAATGTGTAAAATCGTCTTGTCTCTAAAGTGAAATAAGGAATGGTAACAATCTTTCTATTTTATTTTAATGCTCTGCCTGTGTTCAAAAGTCTCATTAAGCAATGCTGCACTTTTCCTTGGAGAAGGATGCCCATGTTATGCTTTTTCTTAGGAGAGTAACAAAAATATACATGCATCACCTTTATTTTGAGATTATCTGTAGGAAGTCCTTTCTATACTCTAAGTTTAGAAAATAATTTATGTCATTTTGGCAGGTCTGCATTACACCTGACAAAAACAGTAACATAAAAAAGTATTGTTTGCCTATATTATTTATTTTCTGTCACCTCCATAGAGCATTGTAGGCCTGTACTCCATTTAGGGCAAAAATGTAGGTGATACATGAAATGAAGACATCTCTGAGCATTAAAACAGTGCTTGTCATTATAACAGGTTTGAGAGGTGAAACAGACGCTCTTTGGTAGAGACGAATAGCTGAAAATTTTAAAAAGACAGAGCTTGAAGTACTCTGTGCAAGTACACAGATTTCGAGCTACTAGGAAAGGAGAGGGCCTTTATGCAAATAGTTATACAAAAGTCCAGAGAAAACATAAAATTTCTTCTTATTATTACTAGTGCTATAAATGTTATTAGTATTATTAACTAGAGGAATCCCATAGTCAAGCATATGTGGGAAAATTTCAAAAAAAGAGATTTAGATTCATTTCTTTTCAGGGTTTCAAACTAACTGAGAACAACTGATTTTTAAGTTCTTTGTAAACTACTCTGTTACCCCTAACCTATGGTTCCAAAAGCTCACTTTCCATTCCTGCTACATGTTAATTATCAGTTGAACTTTGTGAACAGCAGGTGATAAAATGTAATCACATTCACCCAGAAGCATTTCTCAGTTTATTAGATAAAACAATTTTCCTATGGTGAATATTTGCTTTAATTTTAGGGTGGAACTTATCTTTTGTTTCTCAGCTTCTTTATCATTTTACCACTGCAGGCTTGTTTTGAGGGAAAGTCTCTACTTCTGGCCACAGAATACTTCCCTGTAGTTGAGAAGTTTCCTGATGCTACAATTTCTGCACCAAAGTACAATTTTCCGCCCAAAGTATAGGACTATCCTTTCCAATTCATTGAACTAATATCAAAAAGAAAAGAAAATAGATCAGTAAAAACAGTGGGACAAACTGTGATTATTTATAAATCATAAAAATGGAATAAGCTTTCCCCAATTATCTAAAATAGTGTCGAACGTTATCCGAGACTGTGGCAGATACTAGGGAAGAGCCTTTTTTAAACTCCGTTGCGGAAGAGCCTTTTTTAAACTCCGTTGAGTTTCAATTTGAAATAAATACATACACACACGCACACACATATATATATGTTATATATACTATTATAATAAATATTACACATTATATTAAGATACATAATGTATTATTTCATGTATTTTAATTAAGCGATTGGCTTCTAGGAAAATCAATACGTGTTCTAAATGATGCAGGGCTGTGTCTCGGTGAATTTTTCAGTCAAAGTAAACTAAAGATTGGGAGGGCGAGCATTTCATTGACTAAGAAATTCTTTTATATCCCTGTTTAGACCTCAATCTGATTTAGAAGATGTGAAAGTCATGCAAATCATGCTCGGGTAGAGGCAGACTAAAAATTAAATTAGGACTTTAAGATTCAACCCTGTATGTTCCAGTTGAGATGTTTTCAAATGACAAATATTATGAATTCAGAATTCAGTTTTGCTCTGGAAACTTTATGGATTCATCACAAAAACAATTACTCATTCTCTGTATCTTCAGCACTGTTTGATATAATTTATGGAGTTGATGACAAAACCAATACATATTACAAAGGCATTACTTTACCGGTAACTCTCTTTTTATTAATAACAAATATTGGTGGAGAATCTAGGTAATCTAAATGAGACTGGAAAACAAGAATGCTGAACACAAGAAGAAAATATTATTTGTAGTGAGCATATAGCAGTATTCTGAGAAAATACTTTTCAGAAGAAAAAACTACTTCAGTTAGCTAAGCTTATGTTTCCAAGCCATATAAATGAAAACTAGGATTGTTTAATTAGATAGTCAAAGAAAACATGAACACTTCACTATCTTCACATCTTTAAATAACATGCTTGAAAAATAACCTATTTCCAAATGGAAAAATGTGTTTATTGAAACTGAGTAAATTTTAGTTTGCTGTGCTTTTTATTTTGCAGTTTTGAATGTAATAGTTTAATATCCATAGTCACCACAAGAACATAGCTTTAACATTATAACAGCTATAATGTACATTTGTATTACTTCAAGGTGCACTATAATAGGGGTGACAAAAACTGAGTCAAAAGTTTCCACTTTTGCTCAAAGCAATCTCGTACTAAAAGGGCAAATCACAGAGTGGCCTTTTAAACACTGCTGCATTTCCCTAGCAGCCCAGTGGTTTATACTTCTTTCAAGCAAGCAAAAGACTGATCGTACAGCCACTCTGTATCCATCATACTCATCAAGTGGAGTAACCCTCTGAACTATGCTTCACAGCAGATCAGAACGCAAGAAAGAGAGAAACAGTTAAAGAAATAAGGACAGAGAGAGAGAAAGGGAGAGTGAGAGAAAGGGAGAGTGAGAAAGAGGGAGAGAAAGCGGGTAAGAGAGGGAGAAAAGGAGAGAGAAAAGAGAGAGAAAGCAAGAAGGAGAGTGTGGGGGGAGAAAAAGAGGGAGAAAGAGCAGGGGACGACAGGCAGAAGTGGAAACTGGCCTGTGGGTCAACACAGAGGCTCATGACTACATCAGAACTGAGGGAAGTTTGCCAAGACTGGCACAAAATTAGTAATGTTATCTTCTTCCCTGTAGTGGTAGCCACCACAAGTAAAAGGTGAAGAAAACTGGAAGCCTTCCCAGAATTTAATTTTCTTGGGAAATCACTCAGTGGATAATTCTATTACATTCTAAAACACTGGATAAGAAAAATATAATCCCAAGTTTAAATTGCATGTCTGCATAGACTGTGCAAGGTGTTTTTTTTAAATAAGGCAACCCAGAAAAATGGCTTAAGCGCCTGAGAACAGTCATTAAGGGTCTCCAGAGACATAGAAAGAAATCTAGCAAATTTGAGTTCAACATTCTCTTTCGAACTTTATATTGCTTTTCCTATTTAGAGTTAATTTGTTTAAGCACGCACAGCGAGGATAACACAAGGCTAAAGGATACATTTTTTTATTAGAATGTGTCAAATGGCTTATTAATAAATGTAATATAATAGGAAACTCCTTAATATGTGATCCTAAAAGAAAATCAATTACATTTGCAAGTTATAAAAAATCACATAGCTTAGTTGTGAAACATAATACTTTATAAGAGCTCTGCTGAATTTATTTTTCCATTTTGTTCTAATTTTAACAGGTGAAACCATTTCAGATGGAATTTACTTTCAGCTAATTATAATTCCTCTATCTATTTATCTTTGTATGTTTATGTCTGTGAGGTGCTTGGGACTCTTTAGTAAGTAAGTGACACAGTGAATACAAAATATATATACCAAGTAAAGCAAGTCACACTTTCACTACTAGCAATAAGATATTCTATGAGATGGAGCAGTGGACCTTACCCTCACGGTCTGGCATGCGCTACTTGCAATGCTGTGTTTATATGAAATCAATTATTAATTATATTTTGAGCTGAAACACAGATTAGAAGTTCCTTACTTGTTTCTCAGTTTCAACATTAGGACTATTTCACAAAGGATAATCAAGCACCTCTACTTGTATTAGGGGTCACGTGGGAGACGGAGTAAGTTTTTCAACATTAAGGTGTAGCAAAACCTCCACTAACCTGCAAAAGATAACCAAATAACCCAAAGAATAAGAATCCTATAAGACCACTTCTTTTTAAGAAAACATAATTTCTGCCTTGATGGTTGTGAGGAAAGAAACATAAATTACAAAGGAAAATGTTCAGACTTACAGTACAAACTAGCAGCTTCTGTATTTCATCCAGAAAAGACCTATTCTCTTTAACACAAAAATGTATTTCTTCCTATCTCCCACAAAAATGGACTTATTTTCAGTTGAATGTCCTTTCACTCCCTCACAAGACTTCTTCTCTTATTAAATCATCATATGATCCTACTATATATATATATACAGTCTTGTAAGTGCTGATGTCATAGACTCATAGAATGGTAAGGCTGGAAAGGACTTCTGGAGATCATCTAGTCCAGCCCTCAGCATAGCCCGTATGGGGACTGAACCCCCGACCTCGACATTAGCAGCACCACGCTCTAACCAACGGAGCTAAACCTCTCTCTTAAAGTTTAAAAGAAATAAAAAATCTGAATAAGATCTGAAAAGTTCTTCTGTCCCACTATGATAACTATATGAGAATTTACTATTTGGTTAAAGAAATGTTCTTTTTAGAAAATTCAGGAAGAAACTGCACGGTAAGAAAACAAGCTATTAATAAATAACAGGTATCCTAAGTCATTGATTTTGAATTTTACAAGACCTCTTATCTAAGCATATCAAAATATTTCATGAATTATTATTAATAATGAAGTAACCCTAAAACCTTTTTTGTTAGCTAATTATGTGTAATATTACATGAACAACAGGTATTTTGTTTCCATTTAGAGTTTAAAGAATTCATTTTCACCAATGTTATTAAGGTATAAAAATAACACATCATTAAAGACTTCATGGTAGGGAAAGCATTGAGAAAGTTACATTTTCATGTTTCAAAACAATAGGAATGAAAAAAATTAAGAAAAAGCACATACAGATTTATTTTATGTTGGACAGCATGCATATATGCACATGTGCACCATGAAAGACATTTATGTAGGAAAATCTGCCTTGTTTCTGTAATCGGACAAGTATGTATCAAACCACAAAGTCCTACCACAAAGAGCTGCCACTTAACTGAGAGGAATACTTTATATTTTCCTGAAGGCACGACTTTGTCTAACTTTAAATCCTTAGATTAAAAAGCAGGAGGATATTTAAATCTTTACAGTTGCTCCAGTGAATCAAGATATAATCAAACAGGAAATACTGAACAAAATGCTTGAAGAAGTGAAAGGTAATATAGTTATCATCATATACTTAATCTAGAATATCAAGACAATATGTAGATCTAGTGTAGTATACATTATTTGTCCAGAAAGAAAAGCCAAAGAAATATGAGACAGGGTAGTGAGTTAGGTAGAGGGGAGGGAATTAACCTTTCCTACAACAAAGTAAGACAAAATCCTGTATTACTTCTGTAGTCATTTTTCTACAAATTTTAACTGCGATACCAGAATAGTGTTAAATACTGTAAGTTCATTTGAATTTTTATTATCAACATATTGATAAATAAAAGAGCAAGTAAAACAGGTCATAGATTCTATTTTTTAATGATCAAACTAGTCCAAAAAGCATTAAAAGAATTGGCCTATTAATACCTTATTTTTAAAAGCATGTATAAATAATTTTTACTTAGTGGAGTGTAGAGCACAGACCATATGCAGATCTCCTTCACCAAATTTTGTTTTCTTTAAAATCATTTATCTAAAATATGTTTTCTTTAGATGACAGTGTGAAAGATCTACACAAATATGCAATTCCATTCAAGTTCAGGTCGACACCACTGCAAATCTAATGGGGAAACAGTGTCTTTAACTCCACTTCCTAATGAGCTTGCCTTACACTCTGAAAGAATAGAAAAGCTTGGAAAAACTACACTTTAACACCAAAACAGACCAAANAAAAAAAAAAAAAAAAAAAAAAAAAAAAAAAAAAAAAAAAAAAAAAAAAAAAAGAAAGAAAAAGAAAAAGTAGCATTTACTGAAAAGGTAAACGTTCAAACTTCTTACAGGAACTCTAACAAACAAACAAAAAAACAAAAAAAAGAAAGAAAACATCATTAAGGAGAATCCAGGGCACTGGAAGCTTGGAAAACCTCAAAATTAAGTGTCGTCTTGTATACTCACTGAGAACAGAAAGGAAACAGCATACTAATGAGGATACCAATGTCTTTGTTTCACTGTACCCACTGCCAATATTGACCTCCTGAAATACTCTTTGGTGCAGTGAGTTGTTGGATAATACAGAGCTCAGAAAAACATATTTCAGCATTCCTTGCATATCTAAATCCATTGTTTAAAAACTACAAGAGATGGAGCAAGGCTTATTGTACATACGAAATAAGCACTATAAACCTCACAAAACATATCTTAAGAACTATCTTCCTACCTTAAAAAAAGAATGTAACAACTTCTAAGGATAGAATAATCTCCTTCTTGTGTGTGATATTCCTGGTTTATCATCCTTTGGGGGGAAAAATCACTTAGAGTGAAACAATAAATCACTCCTAAGCAATGTAAGTTGGTTTCAAAGATGACTTCTGCTGGGCAGGGAAAAGTTTTCAATTTAATTCCTTCTAATCGCTTGCCTTAGTTAATACTGCTTCCTGACCCTTTACCATCAAAAATTGGAAAAAACAAGTCATCTTGCTGCCAGTGAGTAAAACACGCTGTGCACAGCAGAATACCAATTCAGTCTGTAAAGCTGGTTTCATTCCCATTCTTTGCCTTTTTTTTCTTTTTTTTTTTTCCTGGGTGAGGTACATCATTAATGAAGACTACAGAAAAGCACAGTAATTTGTTTTTCTTAACCTCTTCAGCTCACTACTACATACACTACATACAGCAAGACAGACTGCATCACTACTGGAATGCCAGCATCGAAATTACCCCATTTCCTTCAGGTCTGCTCATTTGAACAAGAAGTACTATGTAGACAACTGATAAAGTTAAATAATTTTGTTCAAGTAATTGATAATTGAATCTACTCTCCTTACAGTTTACTGGGAGCTTTATATGCAATTAGAATTTAAAGAAAATGTATTTACTGAAAGCTTCCCACTGCTAGAATCTCTCCTTAGCATTTTAACAATCTGAAGCCTAGGGAAAGGCTACAAAGATTGATTCATTTACTTTGTTGGAGATATACTCTTAAATTCACTTTATGTAGACACATTTTCAAAAATTCTTTTTTAAAAGTGTGTTGTATTTACCGAGGTAAAACTCAGTGCACATATCACATCAATTTTGGAAGACTACCACGTAGCATTGGATGTACTTTTCAATTTACCTGGTAAAATAATAAATCCACTCTGGTAAGTGTTTCCTATCCCTCAAATTCCTTAAAGAACAGCATATTTTTTCAATTGCCTTGGAAAGCAGAAGCTCACTTACCATTATCATTCCTTGGTATTTTTGAAATTATTAGTGAGAGTGTTCACAACAGTATCCTTTTTGTCCTTGGGTTGAAAAATCTTTCCGGTTGATTTCTTCTCAACCTGAATTATTTCAGGAAGAAGTGGTCTCTTTTTCTGGACACATCTTCAATTAACAACTCCAGAGCCTGAGCTGGGAGTTCAGGCATCAAAAGTATCTGGTACTCTAAGACCTCTCAAACGATCAAAGCTCTTCTTTGTCACAGCAGAAAGAGCCATGGAAGATGGTTTTCCTCCTGTCATTATCACAGCTGTTCTGTGAGACTTTAATCACAGTCTGAGATGGTCCTTTTTATAAACTGAATGTTGCCAGTGTCAGGAATATTTTCTTATGTCAGCCCCAGAGTTCAAGAAAGAGAGGAGAGATGAAGGGAAAGACACGGAGGTTTGGTGGACAGAAGGGGAGATGTCAACTCTAAAAACCAAATTATAGTGATACAGTGATAATATAGGGACATTATCAGGCTGGTAACAAACTTTGGTCCAGAGAAAAATGTAATGGATAAGGGCTTTACACATCCTTCCACTCTTACCCAGACAAGCAGAAGAATAGGGACAGAAGCCTCTGCCCCTTGTGAACAAATAACATTTCTGCTCACGATGATTCTGTCAGCTATGAATATAATCAACTTTTATAAAAAATACTAAGGTTCTGAAAGACAGTCTGCCAGCATAGTTCCTCTAAATTCTCTCTAGATCCAGCTCCTTGGGATTCTTCAAATCATTTTGTGGAACACATTTGTAACTCCATACTCTGGAGACCTCAGGTCTCAGAATCAACCTTATTTATGGAAGAGTTGGTAAAGAATTGAGGAAATCCATTCAGTTTGGGACTACACATTCTTGTTATCAATGCTTCTCATGATGAAGTAAAAGTGGGAGTATAGATTTGTATGTTGATGAGGATAAAGTTCTCATCTTTAAAACAATCTCAGAATCGAGAGTAAAGTAACATGCTATGACAATAAAATTCTAGACTAAGAAATGGCCCTGTTCCTCATCCCTTATTAAAACAAAAACTAGTAAGATCACAAGAGAATCATCAGGCAGAAAGATTTGTGTAATTTGCTCTAATTTTTCACTAGAAACAAAAACCACCACTCACTTTTTTAGTATTATAACATTAAAATGGAAGGCATTTTAAGGAAATCAGAATGTTTTTTCTCCCTTCTATGGAATGCACAACCCAAATAATTAAAAAAAATGTAGGGCACATTTTTCCTACACCTTTGCATACATATATTCTTAAATATTCTTATTCATGGGCTATTTACACTAAGAAGACTAAAGATGATAACCAGGGAAAGACTATCCATATATATCCATATATATATTTTGAAATATAAATCATCAAAGGATAGGTTGTCTCTGCCATTTCTTTAGGAGTATATCCTTGATTGGATGTCTGTCTCAGTGGCTTCACGGAACTGATGCTCAGAGAGTCCACAGATCTGCTCCAGACTTCTAAAAATGTTTTTGAAGTTGTAATGGGCCATAATTTACTCTCTTCCTTTCCATTCTGTATCAAGAATCTATTATGTTTTCTACTCAGGTATTTTCCATTCCAATGGGTGGAAATGATCATTTATCACAGAATTTATTCTAAGTAATCTGGAAAATACTCCAGAACACAAAATAAAATAAAATAGAGCAAAATAAAGCATCTGAAAGAAACTTTTGAAAATGAAATCCCTAGAAATTGGATTCTAAGCAAAGGGAAGACTCCTGTAAGAAAAATTAAAATTTGAAAATTTTTTTGAGTCTCCCTACTCAGGCAGGAAGGAGAGAAATGCAGGCATCTATTGTAAAAAATGGCTGTAAATAAGGCAATTTGAAAACACTTTCTCTGGAAACACTATCTTTGGAGTTAAAATAGAAAATTAAAATGCTAAGTTTATGAATGGTGAATGGTGCAAGACAAGGTACAAGCTAATTAACTATTCACTGTTATAATTAATCTCTATAGTTAGTTGGTTAATTAACTTCCCTTGTTATTTGACTGGATTTGATGAATGAAGAAACAATAAAAAATACCAGAGGATATCAAGAGACAGATGACACCTAAAATGATGCACAGACATGCTGTAACTCACATACGGACACACATTTACATCTAGACAAATACATAATATACTCCTTTCCACATGAGGAAGCAGAAAGAATCAGCTGGTATTATTGGTTTATTTTTAAACAAATTAGAAAAATCATAGTGCATATACTGATTAGTATTCCTTCAAACAAGATATAAGTCTTTTTTCTGAACAATAAAATACTAGGAAAATATAAGTTCTTCTTTAACATAAAAATCTGAAATTATTACCAAAAGAAATACGAGCCCTGTAGTAAATGCTATTTCATCAATATTTTAACATAGTATAAAGAGAAAAGCTGAAGAATATTTTAATTTTACATTACAAACAAATCATAGTAGTAAGAAGAAGACGGACAATGTTTCAGAAGAGTTTTGAGAAACTTAAAGAAAAAGAAAAAGCCAAAACTTTTGGTGGAATTATTTTATCTGGAATTGAAAAAAAGATTTAGAGTAATAAAAACTAATATATTACCTATAAAGCTAGGCTAAAGCATTAGAAACCTTTGAAAAAAGATTAGTTAGATCAAAAAACAGAAGCTTTCTTGTATGAGACAGACAATACTCAAAATTTAAAATATGACTATCTTCAGGATATTTGTCCAAACTCAGTTATAGGTCATCAAGCCTATAGAAGTCACATAGCTCCCTTTGCAATTGCTCTGTTTTAATGTGTCAAAGGAAACTGCTATGATGGTCATCTATCTATATTTAGATATATTCAGTTTATTCTCTTGCTCTGCTACATCTAATTCAGACCATGTGCCACTTGTCATGTAAATACAATTAATTAATGTCAATCAATGTCAATTAATGAATATCAATTCATCAATTAAATAATGTCAATAATGTCAATTAATGAATCAACAGCATGTTTTAGGAAACAGACTAAAATTGCCTGCAGAACTCTAATTTGTAAATGGTTCGAGGAGGTGTATCTTCCACGAGATATTCTGGAAATGGTATTTGATAGTAGAAGAGTACATTTTTGGACTGATCTTACTTTGAGAATGAAGACAACATCCCTATTACATAATTTTAACACTATAAATCTTACTGCTGATTGAAAATTTAATATGGACAGATATTCCTAAATATTATCTGCCTATATTGTTATCTAAAGACTTTCCATCCTGATAGCACTGTTTTCTGCTAAGTGTTTTCCTGTATCAGTATAGTTTATCAATTTTCTCAGAAAGCCAAAGACTCCAAAAACCTTCGTAAGTAACTGTGGGACTACAGAGACCTGAACGTCAGAACGACACGGTTAAAAGTAGTGCTTGCAAAAACCAGGCAAAACATTATTTAATACTCTGGGGATTCATTTGTAGGGAATTCCATTCACTAAAGGCTTTCTCCTCATTTGATGACTTTCTGACATAAAAAGTTTACAAGGGAAAGTGGGGGCAGTTGTTCAGTTACTCTGTGCTTGGTTCAGTTGGCTGAACACAGCTGTCGGGGCTGCGCGAGAGGCTCGCAGGTACTTTGCTCGGCCTCCAGCTGTTTTTCCAGACAGCCTCAGGCCTCCCACAGGTCCTGAGTCATATTTGTCAGTATGTGTGTAGATCTCTTGGCTGTATTAAGACATCTTAAATGGCATTAAGTACCTTCCTTTAAATAATCGAATGAAGTTTAAATACAAGCTATAAAACAAAGTCCTGCAACCATACGCTTTTTTTTCCTGAGGTACTACAAACATTTACAGTATATTCTCCTTAAACAGCAAATTATTTTGTACTTAGGTATACTTTAATTTTACCTCCGAACTAAAAAGGTTTCTTTGTTATTTATTTAGTTTTGACCAAGAACACTATTCTTAATGGCTGATATTTTTTGCAGAGTGGAAAATCTTTTTCTAGGTCTCCTGCAACTGGGAATAATTTGTTGTCAAAAGAGGCTTTCTGCTTGATCCAATTCTTTATGCACCATTTCCTGAATTGCAGGTTGGGTGAGGATTTATCTGGTTTTGAACAGTTGTCAAACAATGGACAACTCTGACTGGAAAACATTCATCTTAGGTTAAATTTAAGTCTAATAATATGTGCACTGACTCTTTATAACAACAACAAAAAAAAAATCAGTGGTGAAATGAAGTCTTGTTTGCCATACTGAAAATGCGACTAAAGGATGTTTTGAAACAAATAAATTCTTCGAAGTGCCAGATCTTACCCAAAACAGTATAGGAGTAAAAGGGAATACCTTGCCTTTTAAGTGAGAATTTATTTCTCACTTAACTTAGTGGAAATACAGAGAAGAGAACTCGATGATATTCATCCTTATACCTCCACCAAAGTCAAGAGAATAAACAGATTTCACAGTGTCTGAGAATTAGCCCTTAAGAGATCAAAACTTAGTCGATTCTTATCCAAGGAAAAAACACTTAGTACCCTTAAAATCTGCTCTGGAGGAATTCCTACTTGTAAGACAAATGATCTGAGCATAGTATGACATTATTAAACTACAAGAATTGCTTTAAAAGAAGAAATTCTTTTTTTTTTTTTTTTTTTTTCATCAAGCTAATTTCTTCTCTGGTACTGAAAATGGGTTCACTGAGACAAAATCAATTAATGAGAAACTTTGCGTTGCTTTGAGGGTCCATACCTCTCTGCAGCCATTACTCTGCTTTCAGTGACTTTACACCTGACGAAGAAGAAATGCAAATTCTCAAATAAGATTACACTGTAAACATTTTCTAATCTTTTGCCAGCGGTTAGATAAACTAAATTACCAAATGAAGAGTTGCTTGCACTGGGATAAAATGACTTGCATTGCATAAAATAATCCTTTTTTCACAGGAAAATTTGCAAGGTGTCTGAACCTTAACAGCTCTATGATATATTCCCACTGATGATAGAAGTAACACTGCTATGGTACATAAATCTATTCACATTCACTACATTATTTCAAATGGAAAATATCCTTGATCCAAGAAATGACTCTAACCATTTTTAGTGAGACTGTTGTACGAAATTATCATAGAATAGGTTCTGAAAATATGTATAGGTTTTTTGGTTGCTATTAGGATTTTTATAACTTTCTTTATCTCGATTTTTTCTTACACTGTAGCTTTTTCTTTCCTAGTATAATGCATAAATTCCCCTAAAAACATATGTTCAGCTGAACGGTCTAAATGAAGGCCAGCCTTAGCAATTCAGTGGCGGTTGCAGACAGGCCCAGGTTCTGCTTAAGACAGCTGAAGATAAGCTAACACGCACAGCAAGAGAAGGATATTCTTATACCAAAATTTCCCCCCCCTTTCCCACAAGACTATGGGTTGCGGAGTGTCTTGTTTACTCCTGACTCAAGCGCAAGAGTAAGAAGTCACCTGCTTAGATTGCTCTGGGCTTGTGTTGGCTGATTGCACCACTCAAAGTAAAGCCAGGCTAAAAGGCTGCTGGTCCGGAGAGGCTGGAGCACTTCAGCTGGGTGGCCTGGGGAACAGGAAACCAGCCTATACGGGCCTCGAAGAAATTCTGTTTGCACTTTTTCCTTTCCGTGGCAAAAAAGTCAAGATTAAGAGAAACATCAGGGATCTTCCAATCATTTCCTGTTAAAAGAAGTGATTTCTTTCCTTTCCTTTTGAATGAAATACTAATTCTTCTGTTTTTAAACTAATCTGTGTGTCTCTACTACAGAATTGCCTCATAATCAGATTTGTTTTATGTGCATTCTAGCTCAGGGTTTTGTGTATTTTGAGACCAACGAAGCTACTATATATGAATACTGGCAAATAAAATTTTAAAGTCAAAATGAAATTTCAATAAAACAACATCTTTTGTTTGTTTGGAGCAATAGGGTGATAAATTGAATAAATTGACTAAATAGTTATAGAAATTTTATTAAAATCAATAAAATGAATATTTATGCTCTCTAGAAATAAAGATACTCTAATTATGGGCTTACAGAAAAAGGCTCCATTTTAAATGTCAGCTGTCTGACAGAGTTTTCTCTAACATGGTATTATAGGAAAAAAAAACACAAACAAAAAAAAAACAAAACCAAAGTCAGGAATGAAGTCTCTGAGCAATAACTTAAGAGGCGCTAGACCCTGAAGGATAGGTCCTGAACACCTATGTCAGACACCCAGACAATGCAGTATTTTATCCTCCTTGCATCCCACATTTCACACATGCAATGAATGCATGCAACCCTCTTCTGCAGAGCAAAGCTTTAAACTAAAATATGCAAAGACGAGGCAAATCACCTAAAGGGAGGGGTGGAAGGAACAAAACCGTGGCAAGCAGTTTTAGCATTAGCCACTCATATTGCTGTATAACCCCTCCAGCCAGCAGCAGCTGCTCGCTCTTGAGATTCCTACGCAGCGAGGCTGCTGCCAGGGCAGAGCTGAGCCACCCCCAGCTCCCGCCGAGAGGGGCAATGCTGTGGCTACCTGCTCTGCTCCCCCTCTGCATTCACCCGCTGCGCTGCCTGCACTGCCACTGCGGCCTGCACGGCCCCATGGTGCTCCCACTCAGACATCTAACATGTCAGAAAGCTAATCTCACAAAAAGAAAAAAACAAAATAAATCCTGATTTAGCTCCCTATAGCGGACTGTAGTGGAGTCAAATGAATTCCAGAGCGAGCATAAGGGCAGATGCCAGACCACTGTTTCTGATGGCAGCTAGCCCTGGATCTCAGCATGGCTGCACTTCCAATTGACAGCCCTTTCCCAGTATTGCTGTTAAATCCTTTCTAATTTCTTCCTCTCTTTAACTTCCAATATAGTGCAAAATTCAATTAAATGCAATTCAATGCAAATTCAGTTTTTAACTTGAAATCAAATTTTGATCTTTCTTATTGATGTGCTATTTCTATTAATAAAGCCTTTGAACTGGAACACTGTTAGCAACTGTTGATCACTCAAACCAATAAAAAAATGCAAAATAATACAATTTAGTCTTCTAAAGCATTCAATTTACAGAATTCAAAATGAATAAAGAAATAAGATTCTATCTTAAATTTTACAGAATACTAGTTCCCAATCTATAGTTAAAAAAGCAACAAAAACCCTTAACAGACCACTCTATATAATGTATTCCTGCTAAATTCTGACTCATATATTCTGTAATTTAGAGATGTTTACATTTTACAATCTCTTGGCCATTGGAATCAAAGAGAATTCAAACAGAAATTATTTCACCTTGCCTACAGAGAAAATAAGTAGATTTTAAAATAAAATTTAAAAAGTCTATCTTTTTCCCTGAAGCTCACCAATAGGACAAAGTTCTTCTGATTTTGATTGTAAGGAGAGCAAGATATAATTCCCCTATCATCAGATCACATCTTTTTTTTTTTTTTTTTTTTTTTAATACTCAAGATGGAGATTTTATTTCAGGGGTCAAAATAAAACCCATATAACTAAAATCCTCCAAAGTCAAATTAGTTTTGGAATGGACTGTGTAACACCAAATGGTATTGCAGTATTTCTTCTGCACTGCTCTGATACCAGCGATGTTGTCAAAACTCTCTTGCAAACAGCATACCTCAACTTACTATGATAAAGCATTCAATATACTTCCTTTTAAGAACAACGTGAAAATATGCCCTATGCCCTATCTTTAGTGATGGTAATGGTATTGGTATCTTTGGAAATGGTACATACAGTGTTTTTTTTTTTTTTTTTTTTTTCCTTTTTTGGCTAATGTTACTTTCTTCTAATAACAAGGAGTTTACATGAATGACTGAATACAGACAGAATCACCTACTTATTTCAGCAGTTGTATTATTTGTACAGGTTTAACTAGCGATTTCCACAGGTCAAAATGATTACTTTGGATGGAAAAAATGATATGGATATGAGTCCAGTGGTGCTGGACTCAGTGACTGGATACAAATCTGCCGAGTACTGAGAAAACACTCTACACCACACAAGTATCCTTGTGTTGGGGGAAAAAATCCCGTTGATGTGCTACCATACCTTCTTTCCAGATGTTTGGCCAGAGGATGATAAAACAGCCTGGTAGCATATCAATATCAGGTAAAGCTCCTGAAGTCAGAATGTTTAGTTATTTACCTAATTGTAGAAAAATGTGAAGACAGCAATCCATCTAAAATTGCTGGTAACAAATTGATACAGCTTTCTAGCTGATAATCTTTACTCTTTTTATGCCAAATTAGGAGCAAATGACAATTTTCTGCCAGCTAGAAATACAAAACATATCTAAATACGTGACATTATAAAAGTATGAAAGCATACTTAATAATTAACACACACACAACTGTATCAAAAGGAGGCAGCACTTAGGCAGAATATATGGCCTTGGAAAATAATGCATTAGAAGTTTTTACCTTAAGTTATACAGAATATCAGACTAAATTACTTATAAGTAAATTATTTTGAATCTACTTCTAGATTTCTAAATGTAGGTTAATTTCTTGCATTTAATTTCATATCTTTTGCATTATGAATTGTGTTCTTTTGTTTGGTCCTTTGGTCCTTTGAGAGTTTTTTCTTTTTTTTTTTTTTTAAGCAGCTGATATATAGAAAAGAGGAACAGGATATATACTGATTTTGAGAGTAAAAGATTGCTTTTGTTTCCTTCCAAGTATGAAAGAAAAATACAGCATTAATAATAAATGCTTTATAAGAACAGCAGATGTTATACACATGAAACAATGAAGACAAATCCTAACATTAGAGCAGAAAAATATGAGTAAATTACATGTCCGTAAAGAAGTAAGGAGTTAAGAGGTAGCAAGAATCCTAAGGAAAATAAAAAAATGTAACATTAACATTAGAAATTGAAATACAGGGTCTTACTGTATTATAAGTTTTTAACAGCCTGAAGGCCAGATAATATTAAAACAAAAGGACTTAAAAGGTTCAACATAACCAGTGTACAAAGAAGATGATAGTAACCAGAAATGTTTTTATGCTAACAAATTAAAAACAGCTTATTTAAAACAAGATTAATCTAGCTACTAACTCTATGAGCCACAATTTTCACATTGCTATGAATCTGAAGTTTTATTTTCTTCTTCAGCAATATTTGTTAGTTATTTTCGAATATCTGTAATATTCTGAATTATTCTCAGAGAGGAACTATACACAAGAAAAGAGCTGAAAAACATTAGAAGGCTATGCATTTCTTATGAGGTACAGTGAATTACTAATCGCTGTGTTCCTGTTCAGCACTTCCTCTTAGAGGCAATAATGCATTAAAGCAGCACTGTGAAACAGGACAAGGATGCAGACTGAAGAGGGTATGAATAAAATTAGTAAATCAATATGAACTATCAAGTAAGTCTAGTAAGAAAAAGGATACTGAACTAAATGTGCAGCACCAATATATCTCTCTATATCTTTTTCTGAAATATTAACAATGCTGAAATTATCCTTCCCAAACGCATCTTTGTATTACGCAATGCATTTTTCAGAACGGATACATTTTATATGGCAAACTTTTCTTTGCTCTAGACAAAACAGCAATCTGAAAATGATTTACTACTCCACTTACTGTTGGTGAAACACATTTTTTCATAAAGTTCAGATCTCAAAGGACTGAGATTGATTGTTTCACACAATTTGTGGTGACAAAAAGATTTACAGTTTTTGATCAGAACTCCTGGTACAGGCACAGGCATCGTGTGGTATTACTTCAAAGAAAGTGCACATTTTAAGATGAATTGGGTCCTTAGGAGGACCTCGGGTGAGTTACCAGGCTTAAAGTGTAAAGTCACAATTTGTTCTGACATTGTTGCATTGCCTGAGTCTGTCTTTCCATTTTATGTATTTAATAACAGGCTGATAGATATTTTATATCAGGTAGTTCAGCATTTTATTGAGAAAAATAGGCTTCTGTGACCAAGTGAATATAAACTATGGAGAACTACACTTTGCATGGCATACAATCAGGAAAACAAAGACAAAATCCAACATTATGTTTTTTCCTTTTTTTTCTCACAAAAACGAACAAGAAAACAAATAGGTGTCAAATTTTTGTACTTGAAACACCATCAACTCACATGGTAAAGAAGAAATAGTTAAGTAATTGATTTAGTTGCTACAGGATTATCTCCAAATCCTGCAACTTTGTTTCTGTGTGAAAACCCTATGTTCCAGAGGCAAAACTGCCAATCGAAGCAACAAAGTTGCTTTTAGAGAGTTCAGCTGGAAATCAAGCAAGTCAAACTGAGCTTTTTCCCCAGTAGAAATATTTTTTTATTTCTCTGGTCTGGCTAAAGAAAT
This sequence comes from Rhea americana, assembly GCF_003343005.1. Taxonomy (NCBI): domain Eukaryota; kingdom Metazoa; phylum Chordata; class Aves; order Rheiformes; family Rheidae; genus Rhea; species Rhea americana. The sequence continues at coordinate 337,608 of NW_028186990.1, read as the reverse complement.
TATTCTTTCTCTTTCCTTATCAGTACTGGACCAACATTTAATAAATCATTTATTCATTTATACTTCAGAGACATGTCAAGACTGCTAATCAGTTAAGAAAGAGATGGATTTTATGCGTAACAACTTGATGTGTGTCTACGCCAGACAGATCTGTACAGTTGTAACATTCACACTCTTAAAACTGTTATATGCTTTAGCAACTTCTGCTTGAGTAGAATTAAAATTAAAAACAATTAAATAAGTAAAGCCTTACATTTTTGCTTAGGAGGCATTTACAACAAAATAGACAAGTTTAAACTGATTTAAAGGTTTTCAAAAGAGGATTGGTCCCAAATATATTAATTATAAAACATATTTCTAGTTAAATATTTAATTAAAATATAGTTATGTCAGATATGCTAAAATAGTTCATTTAAAAATCTTTATTTTAAAGGTATTTCATGATGGAACTTTAAGAAAGTAGTTAGATTGGAATAGGTTAAGATTTTTCTTTGGACTGGTGTAGCTTCTGCATACTGCAGTTATTTTATTCCTGCGTGGGCATTACCACAGTGTTTTCAGTAGTTTGCTATTACTTCCAGAGTGTACTTTTCAAATGTCCACAGCCTGCCTCTTTCCATAACTAAATTCTTTGGGATTGAATACTCATATTCATTTTGTTCTTATGCATGTCTGTTTAGGAAGAACCACCTTCTTTTCACTTTTAACTAATCTTGTATCTCCACATTCCTATATTTTGTGTTTTAAAATTAAGCCTTCTTCTCCTGTCAAATATTCATGCATCATTTCAAAAGAAGCATGCGTTTTCTTGTATAGCAGCTGTCGTAACTGCCAGCAAGACAAGTCATATCCAGTTTGATGGTCTTTCCTCTTTTTTCATATTTTCAACTTTCTATAATTATATATACCATGTTTATGATGCATTTTGAATGAACATTGCTTTTGAAATCTTTTCACTTAGCTTTGTTTTCTGCATTGATAGTCATAATCAATAATTCATCAATTCATCATTCGCATTCTTTTCTAAGTCTTACTTTTCTGATATAATAAAATGAATTCATATCATATAAATATGTAGCATATATGAATGCTCTGTTGCTCTCAGTGTCAAAGTACCATCTGCTTCACGTAAGGATCTCTTTGGCATGAGCTGGTAATTGTAGACTTCCATGGCAGATCAGAAGACATTACCAAATACAAGCAAGTATTAAGTTTATTTCCTTAGAACTGGCATTTTAGAAGAATTAATGGTCAGTTAAATGGGCATTCTGAACAGAAGCATGACCAGTATTTTGCAGATAACTAAATTTCATAAATGAAACATTACCTTCCTTTGACTCTTTCTTCCTGATTTAGGATAGTGTGAAGAACAATCAGATCAAAATTTGGTTAGTAAAATTATTGTAAAAGCAAGATGAACGCAAAAGCCATAAAGAATACTACGGTTGCATAGAACTGTACTTCTAGCCTGTAGGGGAAAAAAGGGGGGGAGGCCTTTTTTCCCCCTCCAGAGGGGAAAAAAAATGGCCAGGCCCAGTGTGTGTAAGTGAAGGCCGGCTGACAACGTCGCCAAAATGCCGCAGAGTGCATGGAGAGCCCGGCAGCAGCCCAGGTTCCCAGCTGCCTTTCAGTGCTACTGTCGCATAAGAGAGGAGGTGAGCTTACAGTATGAAAACCTGGCCATTCCCAATAGCCTCCAGGATGTGCTCAACGGAGCTGTGTAGGGTGGAAGGACCCTTGTATAGCAGAGGCTAAAGCAGAAGGTCCCAAATGGGAAGCTGAGTCAAAGCTCTTCCATCAGGGGAGGATGGCACCTTTCATAGAGCCGCAGCAAAAGCGAAAAAGCTTTTCATGATTCTCTCTTGTAACTGAACAACCCTTCACCCTCGTCAGCCAGCCGATCAAAGTAAATGCTGGCAGCAATCATGCTGATTATCACGTTTTCTTCTGATACAAACAAGGACATTTTCTTCCATTTCCACAGTAGGTGAAAGGCTACATTCCCATGAAAGGCAATGAAAGCAAGGAGACTCCAGGAGACGCCCTGACATAGTCCTTTGCAGGATCTAACTCTACACTGTCATACAAACTTTAATTTTAAATTTTATTTAAACTCCCCTACAGTATGAAATGTCTCAGTGATGAAGAATCTAAAGAAGAGAAAATTCAATTAAAAGTTAAACAAATGCTCATGATCATCTTAATTTATTTGTTTTAATTCATGTTATTGCAGATAGCTGAGGATACTGATGTATGTATTTATGCTGTAATACTATTGTAAATTTGTCTATTTCTAAAATCATTCACGTTTGGAAAAACCCCAGGACAGTTTTTCTTTGTACCTTCTATTTAAACTTACAGCCTTATCAAATTCTGAAGAATAAAATTCAGTGTGTTGGTCTCTCATCTGCTGAAAAAGGAATAGAACAATAATATACACCCACAATACTGGCAATGAAACCTTCCAGTAAACATCATCTATACTAAGCAAAGGCACTGAAAAAAACATTAAGAAGTCACTGTCTGTAATTAATTACTGGTTTATTAAAAGTAAAACATATTAAATTATATTAATAAAAATGATAAGTATTTCTCATGCTTTTATAAATTTAAGTGGCATTATTTACTGATACAATTAAAAATTATTTGTGTCCTGTTTTAATAAGCAGAACTCAGTGCCAGTAAGGTTAAAAAAGGAAGTAGATCAAATGGATGAAGTTTATTGTTGATATGATAGTTCTAGTAACTCCAAACTTTCTTTTTTGTTAAAAAAAAAATGAAATTATGAAAGCACATACTTTACACAGTATTAGTATCTTACGCTCACTCAAATCTTCCATTTAAAACACAAATCTGAGAAAATTTATCAACATCTGACATGCAAACACATCAGATAACTTGGTAACTGAAAATATAAATAAAATATAAATGCTTAAAAGCATTTATTAAACAGGAAAAGACTAGTTTAGATATATGTAATACATATATAGATAGATGTTTACTTTACAGTTAGTAAATAAAAGTTAACAGAAGAATTTTTTCACAGCAGCATAATGTTTGGTACAGAACATTTTACTTCATTCTCCCTCTCTTGCAGGACAATGTATGCAGAATCCTACAACGCAGCTGGACACTGCACGGAATCATGGGGATCTCTGCACTACAATGACAGAATGTAAGTACTAGTTGCATCTTAAAAGGAAATATTCAGCTTCAGTTAGCTATTCAGGCCATTCCACAAATTACTAGTAGCTACTGATAATTAATGTATTGACTTTGTTCTTCCAACATTTATAATTCAGTATTTTCAAGTTGCTTGTGCTATGTGCTAAAGTTAGTTTAAAAGGGAAAGGAGCACAGAATACAATTAACCAAAAGGTTTCAAACCAAATAGGAACACAGAATACTACTAACCAAATGGTTTTGAACAAGGGTTCATCTGAAAGGGAGGAATCTGAAAGCAAGGAATGTGTGCTTATGTATAAACTCTTCACTGCGATGGACAAATACCGCCTCTTTCCCACTGATAGGAAAATCTATCAGCAGCTTCCCTTAAAGACTAATGGAGACCTTTGGGTTTTCTGAGCATCTCAACAATCCTGTTCTAATTACAGAAGGATGTTGGACTTACACTCATCAACCACTGACGAACGACACAGTGATGAAGCTGGAGGGAAAGAAACCATAGTTCGATGCAAAATAATAATTCAATTCTGATGTCCAGTGATTTGAAGAATCTTTGAACTTCTATTGCCAAATTGTGGGTGAATTAAAGAGAAAATGTTCTGCAGTAGCTTGACTAATTTTTGAATTCATAAAACTGCTGAGTCTTTTTGAACTTCTGTAGTTTACAGGAATGCAGACTGCAGAAGAAAAAGGAAGATGGATACTCATGTGAGATGCAACTTGTCTATTAATTCTGTATTATTTTTCTTTTCAAGGAGCCTGGAGGCCCAGAAACATAAGGAATCATGAAAGTCTAGCTACTTTTCAGTTTCATGTTCTTACGATCCACTTCTAGATCTATAGGAGAGCAATAGCTGTTATTATTTTTAAAGAGTCTAAAAGTGTACCCAGCAATCACAGCCTGAGATGTGCTTTGAAAATCTTATGCTCTGTGCTAAGCAGTTGTCATGAAACAAAGCTTTCCATTACTTATTTTGACACTCTCTTCAACTGAAAATTTTGACGCTACTATCTCTACTTTTCTGCTTCACTATTAGATTACTGCAATTTGTTCAACCCACTGAATTCCCATTTTTAAGCGATTTCTTTAAAGACACCCAGTTAGCCAAGGTGGTCCCCATTATAAAAGAACACTAAAATTATGGCTGATATTTTTTGATAAACAAAAGTTTACACATTTCTTCAGAATGGCAAAATCTACCTAAGCCATTTCCTTCTCATTTTTAATCCTAATGGTTGGTACTTCTTAAGCTGTTAGCACAGAAGGCAGTGGATAAGTACCCAGGTAATTAATGTAGAAGAAAATTATTGCATTGTTCTATAAAACATAAACAAGAGATATCTAAAATCGATATTCATTTCTAAAACTGAATCCATGTATCCACAGCTAATTTCTAAGACCTTGTGACTGTGTAAACATGATAAGCTCTCTCTGCTCTATGAAATTTTGTACAACACATGCTACCTTATTAAGTAGTTGTTACAACTGAACAATTTACTGAAATATTCTATATTTTTCTACATTGAAATAGAATAAGAAATGTTGTTCTTGCAACCATTACCACGAAAAAACAACAAATCTTTACAGGTAATATACTTGAGATTTCTTACTAGTAAAAACTCTAAAGTGGTTCTAGGAATGAAATTCAGTTGCCTAAGGTACAGACATCTACTGCCCTTTGGCATATCCATACAGACCGACAGGTATAGTAAAGGACTATAGAAAGCTCACCCTTCCAGAGAAGTAGTGCTACAGAGCGCTAATGTATTTAAAAGTGTAGTAGACACACATGTTCAGGCAAATAAATCCAATCTGAAGAAATATAACTGTAAGTGGCATTAAGTATAATTTGACATCATTTGGCTCTCCAAACGGCATCTATGAATGATGCCTAGTAACTACCTAACAATAAAAAAATTCTCCACTCCTCTTACTCTTGTTGCTTTTTTGACAATATTATGTAAGCTACGTTTCTAAACAGATAGTTCATCTTCTGTTAGAAATTTTAAAAGCATCTCGTCTGGTACAATGAATGGGATTCCTTTCAATTTTATTGTGGAGGCTTTTTAAAGATCTGCTTTCTTCAAAATATTCTCCTAAAACATAGTACTGTGTTTCAAGGAGTTTTTCCATTAACGCATGCCTTCATAGACCTTATATAAGTTCTGGCCTCAAATTAGATCTGCTGCATATTTTTCACATAATACATTAAGGACCTGTAGTCCAGGCAGAGCTAGATAGGGATAAGCAAACTATGCAATTTCAGGTGGTAGGCAGGAATCCTCTGAAATTAGGATGATTGTATTTGGAGAGAAAAAAGTTACGGGTATTTGATCAAAAGCAATAGAGCTGTTTTTGCTTCAGAAATTATCAGCAGTCATCTAGAGCTCTGTAACTGACAGAGTGCACGTTCTCATATATTCATAAAATATAATGTTTATCTTAACAATTAGGGCAAGTAGAAGCAAAGGCATAGTCATGACAGTGGACCTAACTGTGGTAATTACCATTTGTCTGGTCCTGCTGAAGCACCAGTTCTCTCTCTCTCCCCCCCCCCCCCCCCCCCCCCCCAAAAAAAAATATATATATAAGTATGATTTTGATACAAATAATAGTTGTCAGCTTGGGCTTACTCACATTTGTTGAGTTCACCTTTGTATAAAACAAGGTTTAATAATTTAAAACTTGGTAAGTTAGGTTTTCAAAAATATCAAATACATATCCCTAACATTCATCTTTGTATGATTTGATCTTTTCATTTCAAAGTTTGGTATGCCTAATCTAGTTGTTTTTTTTTTTCTTTTTTTAGCATTTTTAATCTTAAACGTTATCACTGGAGAGTATAATTGCCTTTATTACTGAAAAACAAGAAAACGGACAACTCACTATTCCTCACAGTACAAAACTAGAAAACAGTACATGACATTAAGTCGTGGAGGGTGGGATTAGTTCTTCTTCCACACAATGCAGAGCCAAACTATGCAAGTCGTTACCACAGACAGTTGTAGATCCCCAAAAATTAGACAGATTTTACAGAAAAAGAAATTAAATTCCTGGAGGAAAAATCTCTCAAAGACTATTGAGCAGAAAGATACAACTTCTAGATCAAGAAAATGCTAAACCACAGAGTTCCAGGAATCTGAGAAGATAAACGGATGGGATATCTTACTGTCTGTTCTCTTGGCCTTTTGATGCTTTCCTAAGCATCTTTTACTGGCCACCGCCAGAGAACATCTATTTTAAAATATGTTTTTAAATATTGTATAAAATACTTACACTTTATATAATGATTCTGTAGGAATTAATAACCAAATGACAGAGATGAACACTGACATGAAACAGATTTTATTCTTTAATCTCTTTCTACTTTGCCTCAGTCTGGTTAACATTAAAGAATGCAGACAAGTCAAATGCTGGCAAGATACAGGTAGGCAGTGAAAACCTAGACTGTGTTTCTGGCATTTTTGAACTGAGACAGTCTTAAAAATCTTCAAAACTAAAAATTTGGCAAAAATAGAAGGTCTCTAAATACCTTAAATCTAAGAAAAAAATATTTGAGAAACAGATATAAGGCAACAAGATGATAGCAGACTAGAAACAATGTGGAATACGTTAGTCTGCTACCCTAAGGAGACCTCAAGACTGTGGATGCAAATGGACATCCACAGCATTTACTAAGCTGAATAATGTAAAGAAAGCAAAGAAACATCAGAAGAATAAAAGTAAAACGTTTTCTTTAAAAACAGAAGCTAAATTAGCAGAATAACAAATAGAGGTGTATGTCTACAGGAAACAGCATCAGATTTGCACCATCCAGTTTCGCTGTATGTTCCTGTTCTTCGCGCCTTCTATTGGCTTTATCTGACACTAACATCCCAGGTTTAAGAAACCTTAAGCTCAGACAGAAATCAAGGAATTTGGTATGAAGGATCTAGATGTTAGGAAAAATATTGGTGTTGGAACACTGCCCAATCTCCAAACTGTTGGTATGGCCAAGGTAAGATATCAAATTACTAGAAGAGACTGAAGAGCCCTCAGCATCAGGGGCTTTTAAGGACTGTTTGGACAATTATTTAGCAGGAACAACTTAGAGAGGTCCTACCTTTGGCGTGGGGATCAGAGAAGATGACATCTCAAAGTTATTTACTGTTTTTTGCTCTTTTGTAAAACTGTGCCCCCCAAAGATCCTCAGTGTTGGTGTAACCGCCCAATAACCCCTGCAATGAAAGAAGGCTCAGAGGAGATGAACACAGTCAAGATGCCCTGGAAGCTCAGGAATGGTATAAGATGCAACTTAGTAATCACAGCTGTTGCACAGAGAACTCACTTTATCTTAGCACAAAGGGAGCTGGAGGGTAACCTTTGTTTTAGATAAATAACCGTAACTTTGCCGAAAATGTTTCTTTCTGAGTTGAACAAAGAATGTGAATGTCTCCCTGACATTAGCCAGACCAGCATGGGGAAGTGTACACATGGCTCAGTCCAACACAGAGTATAAAACCTGAACAATCAACAAAATAATTTCTGAAGAGAACAATGGTCTGGAGCTGGCTTCAACCCCCATATCCCTTCCGGACAACGGGGGATGCCCAGTGTCATGACAGTGAGCATATTATAGAAACTGGTAATACTTGTATTGTGATTTCTGTATATTGCTGTATCACTCTGCTAAATCAAAAATCCTGTGTAACATCAAATATCTTTAAATTCAACTTTTATATTAAACATTGCACTCTCTGTATGTGTGAAATATCTAAAAGAACCTGGTCAGAGAGCAGTGGACTCCTCTGACAGTAGGATGAAAATAGAGTTGTCACCCTATGAAGTGAACCACGGACAGATTATTGGGTGGTCTCTGAATCAAAACTCAACACATCTGAAAGCCAGTGCACTGACTCCCGCAAGAAAACATGAAGTCGAAAATAACCGATAAGGAGAAGTGAGCCCTAAGAAGCTTTAGGGCCAGCCATTAGCAGTGGGGTAGAGCAGTTTACTGGAACAAATGGAAACTGCTGCAAATGAACAGAATAGCATCAATCCTGTGTATTAGACTGGGAAGGGAATTATTTAATCCGTATGACATAATAAATAAGATGGAACATATTTTCTCAGAACTCTGTAACAACTAGAAATTTTCCATTTCATTTGTCTTTGCATCTGGATCTGCCCTAACATTATCCACATTCATTTGAAAAACTGAGAAATAACATGTACAGCATTCTGCACTGAAATGAAATTTATGCACACCGGCTACAGTCTTCTACTTTGAAGAGTTTTACCAGAGTAAGTACACTTATGATCCATCATATTTGCTGGGGAGAAGGAAAAAAAAGTTAATTAGCAGCCATTTTTGTGTATATATTTTACCTGCATTCATGTATTTTTAACACATACAATAAACACAAACAATTGGAAAAATATCTTCCCATGTCTAATGAGATCATGATAAAACATTCCCCTACTGTTTAAGAAATAAATACTTTCATTAATGTATTTCCTAGATACTTTTGGACAGTTTCGTCCTTTTGATCTCTCTTAATCTCTTTTCATTCTTTTTATCATTTGATTACCACTACAACTCCTCAGACATTCTGAAATGTCTGAACTCTTCACTGTTTTTAAAGATAATTTTTTCTGCCACTATCTCTAGTACATATCAGTCCTTTTTACCTTAGCAATAACCAAATGTCCAGGAACTCTACACATTTAAGCTGTGACACTTTAAGATATATTGAAACACATTTCTGAGAGCTTTAAGTGCTAAACTACTTTGTGTCATTGAGAAACTTTTGGAGCCTATTCCAAAATGGCATTACAGTAAGCAGATAGAAATCTGTTTATATATTTAAAACTGCTAATTTTTCTATACAGTCTTACTAGGCAACAGAAGTAGCATAGTACATACAAACAGGTAATAGTTGATATCTGGGTTCTTCACTTTGATACTAAAAAGAATCATGCCTAACCTGAGATTTAAAAATGCTTGTGTTTATTTATTTATTTTAACAGTCATGAAATTAAACAGGAGAAATTCAAATTAGGTGTAAGGAATATTTTTTCCCCAGGAGAACAGTCAGGCAGTGGTCAGTCAGTAGTTGTGCAGTCTCCATCCTTGGAGGTTTTGAAGATCCAACTGGACAAAGCCCTGAGCAATCTGGTCTGACCTCACACCTGACCCTGTTCGAGCAGAAGCTTGGACTAGAGACCTCCTGAGTTTGCTTCCAGCCTGAACTATGCATTACTAAGGATTTATTTCATTTTCAGTGTACAATTGAAGAGTTAGCTTTGGTTATGTATTCATAATAGCCACTTCTAAAATACCACTTTATGCCTAAAAAGAATTATACTAAATATAGACAAGACTCTTCCAGTCATTTTGAAGGCTTCATCTTACACCCAGTTCTGCAGCCTCTTGTCCTCAAGTGGCTCATCTGGTTCTGAAAAGTATTTGATTCATGTGAAAAATACTTATGTCTGATATAAGGCCATACTGATATTTCATTTATTTAGTTAATTTACTACCACAAAGTTTTCTTAAATTTTTAATCATCTTTTTAACAAATTTTTAAGGAAGTATTTAATTCTGAAGGAACTTCTTCCTAAAGCAAATATCAGTATCTATGATTGTTCACTATTACTGCCATTACATACTGCATTTCAAACAAATGTCAGGGAAAAAAACTCACAGAGCAGCTGTGTTCTTTAAATAAGAATGTAATTGATTGACAGTTTTATATAACCATTTTTTAAGCAAAGATATTTATGCCAAAGAGGAGTAATATTTGGGCAATGACAGGTCCGAGAGAGAGAGAGCAAGCGAGAGAGAATTGAAACGTCCTACTTAAGAACCCTTTCTAATTGGCATTCTGCTCATCCTGTGCACAAAGGAAAATGTTTAAAACTTTTAAATAGAAAAGTAAAGTTCAGCACAGTTCCCAGAGTAGCATGGGGAGAACAATCAGCAAAATCTAAGACTATGTTTCAATACTGAATAACGTTTCCTCTTGAAGAGAATACATCTTACAGCAATGGGCAATAATTTATTAATTCTTTTGCTTAGTCATATGCTCAATTTTTTCAGATTGAGACGTTATTCTCCACTCCCATTTCTATTTAAAAAGTCTGCAAAAATACTAATAGGAGAAAATGGATGATTCTTTTCTTTCTCTCTCTTCAACTTCATAAAAAATACTCAAGTTGGTTCCCATGAAAACAGATGAATAGAAAAGAGCTTAATAGTAAAATTGACTAATAAATAATCATCTTTGAATACAGTCCCACAAATGGACTCCCTTATTCTCTGTTTATTAGCAACTTTTTGCTTTATATCTAGCAAATAATTGAGATTTATACAGGCTTGCTGGGATGGGATAGTTTTCCCATCTATTCTACAGAAGGTCAGAGACCAAGCTAAACAAATATGACAAGAGCATGCAAGTTGTTCTAGTTCAGGTGGTAGCAGGCTTCCACAGAGGCTTTCTTAATAAAACTAATGAAGAGCAGGCTGCAGTTTATAATCTCTCATACAGTGGATAATGCACTAAAAGCATCATGTATCTTTATTCAAAAAGAAGACAGTAAATTCTCAGCCATGACCTAAGATCTATTTCAAAAGGAAAAGAAATGACAGGTGTGCTTACAAAACAGACATAAACGAATAAGAAAAGAAAGATGACTTTCATCCTACAATTTACTGCCAATGGGTTCACCAGATGAGAAAATTAAATCATAGACAAAGGTACATCATTTACATCTTTGTTTATTTTTGGAAAGCCAAAGGATAACAGAGCAGGCAGTTATACAAGCAAAATAAAAATACTACAGAAAATTAACTCTTTTTCTTCTGTGGATTTTTGGATACTGCTTAGAAGTTCCTATTTGAATCATTATTTATAATTCTAATTGTGTTAAAAATGGTGAAAGAAACGTATTAAGTTTCAAGAAGTTTATGAATCTTCTTCCTCCCTTTTTCTAGATGAAACAAGTTGTAGTTTAGGACTTGGTTTTGTATTGTTTTTTAAGATATCCTCCACAAATAAGTCTTTGATAAAGCTTGTTGAAATATTAATTTACTTGAAATACTTTGAGCCCAAACGTGTTTATTGTTCACTTTCACTTATATTTAGCACTCAATAACAAACAATCTATTACTGCAGGCACCTGATATTAACATTGCATCTAATTCAGTGTTTTCCTCTTAGGCTTTAGGTTCAGGCAAAACTAATTAATAGACCTTAATGAATTCCTCTTACCATTAATTTTGAAGTTATCTAGACTATCTGTTATCTCAGAATCGCACAGTTAACCACATAAAAGTCTATTAAGCTGTGTTCAAAGAGGTAACATTTTCAAAACTGCTTATATAATATGACTGTAAATACCTATTTCAAAAATGGACTATTAAATACTTAAGAATTCTGAATGGAAGCCAAATTATTTAAAGTTTCTCTTAAACTCTTTAGTTACATAGCGAGCCAATGCAAATGCTTTATTAAATAAATGGCCTTATTAATCCAGTTCATTGACAGTGACAGAACCAAGTTTCAAGTTATAATAGGGAAAAGATTTTTCAGGCCTGAGAGTAATGCCTGTGTTCTGGATGGTAGACTACCTCGATTTTGGGTGGCTAAATGCCTTTTGTGATCTTAATGAAAAGGAGTTGGGAGAAATTTGGTTCTTTATGAAAAGTCCATTAATGACTGTAATAAAACTGCTAATTTTTCTTGAAGAAGGTTGTATTATCAGTTCTCAGTATTCTCTCCTACTATTGGAGCACCTCAAGTCACCCACTCTTGCAAAAGATGGCCTCAGACTGTTAAATCTGTGATTAAATTCCATATGTAATGATATGTCCTAAGGTATGTTTATAGCCAAGTGGCTTTCTTTTTAGAAAATGAATAATAGCCATTACGTTCCGGGCAAATATGATAATCTCATCCTGTTTGTAATGCTTATTACAGAAAACTGATGTATGATTAATTCATTGGGGAGCCTTTAGTGGAGTGAATAAATGGATATATTAGTTCTGTAGCAAATTTATACCTTTTGTCTTCAATCACTTTTTGTAAACTTGCAAACTCTAATAATTCATTTTCCAGTCATCAAAACTCAATAAATACAGTAGTCTTTTAATTCTTAATCATTAGGAGTCATCAGAATAAAATACCATAAGTCAATATTCTTATTTTTAAACAAATTGAAGCGAGTGGCCTGGATGATCAAAGTTCTTCTACCACTGGAAAGCTGATTACTGTTGTAAATACTAGATCTCGCAAGTACAGTGTAGCCCACAAGTGGGGTACTCAAAAAAGGCTAACTTCAGCTCTGTGAGACTTCCCATTTACCTTTTTAGAGCATGATTCAGTGTAAAAACCAACCTGTAGAGGGGCATGGAACTTAATCTAACCATACTTAGTGTATTAGGTAGTATAAAATAACATTGAAAAGTGATTAAAGTAACTTCACAATAGATGACGGCTTAGCCAAAAGAACTGAAAAAAGTCTTACAAATGAAAGGACTCAAAATGAAAATCAAACTGCCTCTTTCTACAGGTAAAGCTGACCAAGCCAAACTCATTGTACGTAACTAGCAATAAAACTTTCTATTAGAAACATTATTTGCTTGTATAAATAAGTGTATGTATATATATATATATATAGTGGTTTTTATGTTTTATTCGTATTTTATCGGTCTTTATTTGCATACTGCATCCACATACTTTAGATGGTAAGTATAATTCTTTTCATCACTGCCTGTGACTGCATTGTATCCAGTGGCAGGTTTCCTGAACTCTCTTCATCAATGAGAACAAATTGAGATCACCATCTCCCATCGGGAGATGGCATTACTTAGATATCCTGAATCACTGGGTGGAGCTTCCATCTTACCTCTGACTACTGAAAGGGTGTAAAGAGTGGCATACTTACAGGAAGTTAGCTTCTGTAAATATCTTCTTGCTTGTCACTAAAGTGAGTTTTACAAATAATGTAAATCTTGAAAGAATGTGTAGATTCAAAGATACTTGATATCAAGAGGAGGAAAGCAAAGAACATGCTTTTTGGTTCTAGAAATAAGAATTATGTTGTCTGAGTACAGATTAGATTAGTGTCTACAGATGTCAAGAAGAAAGGCTTACATTGCTTATGCAGCTGGTATTTGATATAAGTAAATACCTCACCTACTATGGGGGAAAATTCAGTCTTATTTCTGTTATATGAAAACTGTCATAAAGCATGCTGTTAAAATTTTAAAATGTAACCCTTTAATACTGAAGCAGCACTCTTACATTCATAGAAGTGGGTAAATAAAAACATATGTATTAATTTATCATGTAAGCAAGTATATTTATGTGTATATTTTATCCCACATCTCTCTTTCACAGTATTTTGTTATATGTTCATTACCTAGTTACACAAAGCTGCTACAAGAAAATGTGTTTCTCAGTCTTCAAAGTGTGCTCTTCAACCAAATGCAGATAAAATAATATCATCAATGGAACAAATCCAACTAGAAAGGCACACAACATTATAGCAAGTTGAGAAATAAATCCTAAATTTTTCCATTTTAAGAAACAATTTTTTTCTTCTGATCCCTACTGGAGATATTATAGGAATGCAGAACAACAAACATGACAACTAATCTTCATTGCTACAAAGCAGCTACTTCACATACCTCAAGCACTTCCTCACTCAGAACAGATGACTGATGCATCAGCTGAACAGAAGCAACCACTTCGTTCCTTTTCTGTTGAAAGTCAGAGTGGCTACAGCTAACTAGGCACCAAAATTTTACAGACATTTACGTTTAATAATATATTCTGCATCAGTTTAAAATAATTGAGAAAAAACAGGAAATATATTCTGAAACACTATAATCACCACACTAAAAGTATTTTCAAATTGTTAGAGCTTTAACAGTTTCAAGTAAGCAAAGCCATAACTGTCTTCAGAAGAAGGTACTTCTACAAAGGGAAAATCTTTTCTGGACGCTTTGTTCTTAAAAGGTATAGAAAGGGAGTATGTACTTGGTACCCATTTTTCACTTCAAACTCCAAGGTCAAAGGCCTATTCCGTTTGTGTAACATCAAGTTCAGAAAAGTTTTGCAGCATCGGCTCTTAGCTTTTGATAAGAGGATGTCAGTGCAGAACATTTCGTACAGCTAGTTTCAGGCACACAATTTTCCCTCTTTAGGTATTATTATATTGACAACATTGAATAAAAACTCTTATTTCTCCAAGCATAGAAAAAATGATCATGGCAAAGTTAGTCTAAATTTCCTTTTGGACAGCAGTCCTAAACAACTTGTTTCGTGTTTCACTCAAAATATACTTTTTTTAAGAGATCAACATTAGCATATATACATTCATACAATGAGTTATTCACAGCGTTACATTTCCAAGTTTTCCTTTAAAAATAAGATTCTAGGAAATGCAGACTTTGTGTAGAAATGGAGTTCCAGAAATAAAATATATGACATAAATTAAATTTAAACTTCTTCCATAACTAGAATTGAATGATGTGCCTTTGGCATGACAGCAGTATTTATCATGATTTTCCAAATATGCTCACTTCAATATTTAATACGGTGTGTAAGCTGAACAAAAAAATCATTGTACTGAGATGGAAATGGAGGAGTTGCAAGATACACAAACATGCACACACAACTATGAATACGAAGCCTCATACAATATATAATTTTACAAGACATTTTCAATGTTTTCCAAAGTAGACTTCATTGCAATAGGTAGCTAAAATTCTTTTTTTTTCTTTTTTTTTCTTTTTTTTTTCTTTTTTTTAAGTTGTGCATGTGAGGAGACGTAGAGTCCAAGAGTCTGAACACAGAACTTCTTAGAGAAACTTTCAAATGAATTTTAATTACAGTAAAAAATTCAAGTAGCAAAAGTTACTAAATACTAAGATATTTTGAGTTCTTCTGTTGCACATATTCTGAAAGTGCTAACTTAAGCATAGAGAAAAGTAAATAAAGTACTGATAGTTTTTTTTCCAAGTATATCCATTCATAGTCTGTCCAGTCCTACTCTAATACGGTTTTAATTAATCTCAATCAACAAGATTAGTTTACCTGTGCACTTGTCTATGTAAAATGAATATAAATATTACAATATCACCTACACATTTAAATCACAAAGCTCATCAACTTCAGTTGGCAAGGTGAAAGATAAAAGCCACAGAAGGTCCTTCCCAGCCTCTGTCACTAATGATAAACAGCATTAACTGCTTCCGCAGATACTAATGCTGCTATCTTGGGAACACAGGCAGCCACCATGAGAACTTTACAGCTTCACTAATCATACTCTTGTTTGTCACAGAACAGCAAATAAAATCTCAACAAGAAAAGGCAATAAATATTAACAGCTATGAACAAAGGAAGGTCACATTAATATGTAGATCTTTAAATACAAGATGCTTTCTTCATTAACTAAATAACTTGTTCATTATTATAGAGTGTCAAGAGGGCGTAAGGGAGAAAATACATTAAAAAATCTCAGATTGAAAGCTTTAACATATTACCTACATGATATTTAATATTTACGGAATAGGGATTTTTGTTTATTGCATTTTTAATTCACTGTTGTAAGACATTTATATCATTGTACAGCTTTTGAATTACTGGAATTGATGTGTGAAGTTTGTTTTCAGTCTGCATTTTACTCCTGTTTTTCAAAGTTTTCTTTTTCTCTCTCTCTCTCTTTTTTTTTTTTTTCTAATTGGAATGACTATTGTGGGCATATGTGGCTACCTTCCTGTTTCTGGTTACCAGAGACTCATTCTGATTTTCTTCCTCAAGAGTTTTGTGAAATTTTCTTTACCCTATACCATGTAGTACTCCTTCAGAAAAAGATTAGGTAAATTTGAATTGCTTTGAGTTTCCTGCATGTACGTTGTTGACATATGGTTAGTTCTTGCAGTTCATCTATATCAAGAATATATATATATATTTTTATTAAGTAAAGGCTTTGGCAAAGGACTAGCAGGGACAAAAAGAATTGAAAATGCTTGAACTCTACCCTCCCCTGTATAATGCAATACCTAATCCAAAGATATCATTTATGCCTGCATTTCTTCCCTTTAATTCCCCTAAGCCCTGCCCTATACCTTGGTAAGCTTCATAACGTGACCAGACATTCTACCATTATTACCATAGAAAAGTTGCACAGCTTGGTTCAAAAACTGGTTTCAAAGCATGTTAACGAGGCCATATATGTAAAGGTTTTGGGGATTGCAGGAAGAGAGCCTGAGTAAAATAATTGCAAAAGAAAAAGCAATCGGAGGGCCTCACTCCTCAGCATCCCTTAAGCAGAAACCATTCACTGCCTTCTGCTGAGGTACCAACCTGGGCCAAAATGTGCATTCAAAATAGCAAAAGGTTCACTTAATAGCATGACATTTATGTGATCTTTCTTGTACACAAGTGCTTAAGGTTAAGTGAGATCATCAGAAGCTACTGGATTGTGAAGGACACAACAGGCCTTTCAGATACCTAACCCAAGGCTCAAGTGCATGTGAGAAACCTGAACACTTAATAGTATTCAAGACGTTGTTAAAATGAAAAATGTTATTTTAATAGTCTCTTTAATATGATACTAAATAGTTAGAATTCTTAAGATGTAAATGTTTTTAGTGATACATTCAAACTGATCTTTCAGTTGGATGATTCTTTCATATGTATTACTTTGTCCAGAATAAATTAAATCAATTCTATTTTTATAGAAGTTTTCCAAGAAGTACCTATTGAATACTACGCTATCTAAGGAAACTGGATGCTGCAGGACTAACAACATTCATTCAATAGGCTGATTTAGATTTAGCCTCAAGATTTTGATATTTTCTATGTAAAAAGTATGAGCATTAATAGATCACTTTAAGCAACATCAAAAAGTGAGAACCACCTTATTTTAATAAAAATATGGTATGAAGTATTTTGTCGTGTAGTTTCTGAAAGACACAAGGAGTATCCATGAAAGCCAGTAACTTATTTTCACACAGGAACATAGAAACAAGTCAGGTATCATTAGTGAACAGAAGATGCTTGAGGTGGAGCAGAGGACAACGGCACGCAAGTGATGAAGCTTTCTCAGAACTTTTTGGTATCCAGTATAAAGCTGTCATTCAAAGATTTCCTGTGCTAGTGTTGGTATCTATCTAATTGCCCTGAATGATTTTTCTTCTTCTCTATATTCATCCAGTTACTTTTTTCTTCTATGTAAACTTTTTATCATCTGTAACGTGACGTTCCAAGGAGTTCCACTGCCAAATGGTATGTTGCTTAAAGCTAGATTTCTTTTTGAGAGATTAACTTCTCAATGCTGCTTCACTATATCTGCCCAAAACCCAATACCCTCTCCTGTAGAAGCAAAGGAAGCAAATTCTTGAGGAGGAGCTTAAATTTGTTACTTCAAATATTCTTATGGCCATTCTGCCTTTCCCTTCACTGGGTACAGAGCCTAAGGAGCTTATACTTTGTAAACATATTGCTCATGCTCCCATCTCATTCCCCTCTACCCGAAGTAATGGATATTAACCGAAAGTTATTAAGTGGAAGATTCAGGAAAAGCTAGTGAACCATTCATATAGACACGGTTCTTTCCTGAGATCACTGAAAGCCAAACTGAAATAGAACAGTAGGATCCCCACATGCTACTTCAGACAAGACACTTTAAAATAAGACACTATCAAATAAGAGACTTCTGTTTTACTTTCAAACAAGGAGACTTTTAGAACTCAATCATTAAAAGCCAAACAAGCATTAAAACCCTTATCACAGAGGTGCAGCAGGTATGACAGAAAAAAAATAGCTTTGACAAAAAGGGAGACAAAGTAGTTACCAGGAAACAAATAGGGAATCAGATTAAAGTTTCAATCTTGAGAACTTGTTTTCAATCCAGATCCATTCCACAGAAATCCACTTCAGAGCAAAGACTTTTCTGGCTTTAAGATGAAATCACAAAAAAAGCAGCCATGACAAAATATATGAACGGAGTACTCAAACCTGCCTTTGGGACAGACACTTCCTGCAAGGCAACAACAACAAGATTTACTTTCACTAGCCTGATCATGAATGCAGCACAAGTAGGGCTTGTTGTTTTAGGAAAAAGGAGTAGGGGAAAGGATTGCATATGCAAAGGCTCTCTAAGTATATTGAAACTGGACCCACTCTGAGCGAATTCAGATCCTTTTGCTCATAACTTACAGGCTTAGAAAGTACTTTTCGCTCAAAACGGAAGTTATTAAAAGCCATAACATTTCATAGGTGAGACTGAAAGAGGCAACTGGATGAAAGTTACACCTGACCATATGCCTCTATTTGGGTGTGAGAGGCAGACCATTAACCATGACTAACACGTCAGTCACATTCTGGTAGACATGGACACTTGTTTCATCACCTTTCAAGGGACAATAGCCTTCAAAACCATCTTAGGATGCAGATGTCATTTACATCCATTCCAAAGCTGTGTTTGAGGTATAGTTTTTGGGAATGACCTACATGGTAAGTATTTATTTTTTATAACTATAAAGCCTCTTTTATCAGCCTTACAGTTTGCACCATGCTTTCCAATCAAGAGGAACTTATCAACTGTTGTATTTGTGATTCAGAAGATCACAAAAAAGGAAAAATTCTCAGGACAGTCCTCCATTCTGACAATATCTTTCAGAAGCATATTTAGGGTAATGTTCTTCTTCTAGTCCTCTTCAAAAGAGATCATGAAATATATTTACCTTTTTTTTTTTATCTGACTCTAATATTCTGAAAAGTCACTAAGAAAAAGAAAGAATCACTGTAGAAAACCTCTAAAACCTGATGAAAGAGAGCTACCATTTGGATAAACATCTGAATCCCCAAAATAAACAGGTGAGCACCTATGTGAGAATAGGAACTACAGTAATTTTTGAAATTCTGTTATACCCCGGTGTTTAAATTGCCAATGACATGGCCTAGTGAGTCCCCACTCCAAGTACTACAGATGACATCAAGGGCCATCAGAGGGAGTTGACAAGACATAATACAACTAGGTGATCAAAGAAACTGTCACAGCAGGAAGGAACAACACATAGAGACATAAGCAGAGGTAATTTTTCTGTGGTCAACAACTCCACTACCACTACAGTAGAAGCAGTGGAAAATTTGCTGTGGCAACACCAGGAGAATGTTCAACGGCTATGTGTGAGATTTATTTGAGATCTGTAGCCAAAGGCCAGTAGCAAAGACATGGTATATTAGAAATAGTTTATTAGAAACTTAATCTTGCAAAGATGTACACAGGTGTTTAATTTCAAACAAATAAATAATTCCAATAGAGTAAACTAGCTTTTCTCTTGTGCATTCAGCTAACCACCTATGTAAACACGCACAGGTTAACATTCAGTACCTAAATCTGTAAGTTCAGCTAAAATGGCCATTATTTATCTTCATTTTCAGCTAAATCTGTTCCTGAGGAACCAGTCACTCCTGGATAGGCGATGAAGTAACTCAGGAGTTCGCAAGTCTAAAGGATAAGAATTGTACATGTATGTATGACAGTGTAACAGAATATATTACAGCACTGGTCTATAAGAGCACTGTCACTCCCTTGTCATAAGCCGCTGAAGTGGACAAGTTTCTTTTTCAGAAAAGACTTGCTAATATTATTTTTAAAAGCTGCTTTGAAAACTGCATTCAGAAGTGATTCCTGATACAGTAATTTGCTCACACAAACAGAATAGGCTGAATACTGAAACACCAAAGGCAGGAAAATTAAATGGTGTAAGAGAGTTTGTTTATGTAGCTGAGAGCAGTTTCTCTCTTCAGCTTTTAGCAGTATCGTATCTACAACATGCCACTCCTGCAGTCATATGCTACTACAATGCTCTAAAACTGACTATTATTTAGAAGGGAAATAGAATATAGGCTCTTTCTATAAACAAGATGTAGCAAATTCTACATGACATAAAATAAAAAGATTTCTTTGCATCTGCTAAGTAGCTATTAACAGAAAATTTTTATTTCATTAATTTAAAATAATTGCATTACATCTTATAGCTGCACTTCATGTTCTCTTAACTTGCTTTATCTATAAAAAAAATACATGCAGGACTGTTTCTTGCAAGTGAAAGGATGACTTGGAGGTCCCAGATATTTTTCCCCTCGAGTACTATCATAAGTGATAAATTATAACAAATTGCAAGCCTAACAAAACAACACTTTAAACTGTATTGTCATATTTATTACAAAATTCCTGGTTCATTGCATTTTGGCATTTTATACAACTGGTTCTGACAGTGATTAACATGGTTTGGGCTTCTGCTGTTTCACCCAAGAGAAATAAAACACCAAAATCTCTGCAGGTGTGTAATGGGCCAGGGATTCACAATCTGTTCTGCAAAGTCAGACTTCAAAGACTTCAAAAACAAAAATCCTAAAGTTGGCATTGCCTCTGTAATCATTTAAAGCTTTTTGCATATTTCAAGGAACTCAGGTTTCAATGTTTTAATCAGCACCGTTATTCAACATTATTTCTGTGACTATTTAACCAATTGCATGATAAATTCACTATTAGCTTTGAATTTCACAAACCAAATAATGTAACAACCAGGAGTTTTAAAACTGCATAACGGAGCAACCTAAATTATTAAATACTTAGTTGAACTTTAAAGAGGTTTTCACTTATTTTAAGCACGCTGTATAACTAATCTGATGCATATGGGTAGTTAGAGTTGTACAATGATTACAAAATAGCAATCAGACAGTTGCACCTGCAGTAAAGGAGCCTCAGGACAACATCCCTAATTGCTTCTGTGATTACTTGTCTAAAACTAATGCAGAACTTACTGAAGAACAGTCAAAGTTCAGACTATGATTTCGAATTATTTGCAATTTAGGTAATAAATAAAAGTAACCCCTAAGATCATAAACAGTCCTAAAAATGGTAATATAAAAAATCTGGCTTGTGCCCTGTAGAAATTTCAAAAACATGGTTTAGGATTAAACCTCCCTATTAACAGTAGAGAAGAGAATTACTTAGTACAATAACTTTCATTTAAAAGTATACTTCCTCATATTCAAAGCACTTGCTTTTAGAAGCACTTGGTTTTTCTTTTCCTCCTCACTCAAGTGGTATTTTTCTTGATATTTGAAATTTACTTAGAAGTTTGGACACTTGTTCTTCAAAAGCATAGTTTAACTGTCTAACTATAAGACAATAAACATTTTATTTTTGTCAATGATGAAACACCACTTCAACGAACAGTATAGTCCCTGTCGTGTGCCCTCCAGTGCTCCTGTATTTGAATGCCTAGAGGCACAACCTAACAGCACACAAATATTGCAATGTGAAAAGTTGTTGCCTGTCATCAAGCGTAAGAGAAATTATTCAATATAACAGAATATAGAAGAGAAGCCCAGAAGATACCCGTTTTCAAAATGTCCTGTCTCCACATATTACCTGTTTGGAAAAGAAGCAATTAATAGAGGCACACTACCTCAAAGGTGTGTTATTCAAATCTGGACACCAGCAATGAACAATGAGAATTAATTAGAATATTGAAGTGTTACAGATTCAAATATCACAAAATGCAAATATAAGAAAACGATGCTAATTTCCTCCCGTTAAATAACAAAAACATATTATTAGTGTCATTATCAGCTAAGCATGTGTGCTGAAATATTAATTTCCTTCTCTATTGCACAGAAAAAAATATGATGCTTGCAGGAGCTCACTAAGGCATAAATATTTGCCATTCATAGAGGATGTTCGTTTTTTTTAATCATAAGGAATACTATTCAATGACAATAATGGCAGCTTTTCTTCCACTACTCAAATTCCATAATTACAAAATGAAAGAAGACCTTCAAGGATTGTTTGTGTGTTTGATTTTTCAGAGTTGCACTCTCCTGTCTCCAGGTCTGCAATCGTATCATTTTCCTTCTGATTTGCAAAACTATAAGGTAGAAAAAGGCCTTTAGAATTTGCACATTAATTCAAATGTTTTTTATAAAGAATTACCATGTCTCCTTGCTATGGCAGTTCCATCATATCATTCCTATGATTATTAATTCCTTGGCATACACTCAGAAGTATTTATACTGTATATAAATTAACAACTTATGCAGCTGGCAGTTAGCTGAAGTCACTCTTTATGATTTCTGTCATTTAATCATGTGGCTGTCATATTAAACCAAAGGATTTGTACAAAAATCTCAATTCCTTATAGGCAAAAAAAAAATTGTTAAACAATTAGCTATAAAATTTTAACAACACCAATCAATATTGCTAGCCCAAAGATACTTTTGGCCTTACCTGTTTTCTCAAATAGTTATTTTATCTTGAAGACTCTTCCTGCAATGCTTTATTGTCAGAGTAAATGAGAAGCAAAAGAGAGAAAAAAAAAAGTGCACTTAAAGAGCTGCTTGTTTGGTATATATTAAATAATATATGTATGATGTTGGATTTGCATTATTGCTTATGCATTTCAAAAAAAGAATGGCAAACTATCTAAACCGTACAAACATTCTTAGCTGATAATGAGTTATATCCCTGTAAGCTTCATTTTGAGGGTTATTCATCAAATTTTCCTTAGATAAAAGTCTGGTGAGAAAAGACAAGATTCAAATGTGCAGCCTGAATACTCATCTTGATGCTTAGCTATTATGAATACTACTCAAGTTATATTTAGGAATGGAAAATAAATGCAGCTTTTCACTATGATGTCTATTGTATTTTGTTTTGAGATTTAAGTTGCATAAATACATTTTCTGTAACTAGGACAATTATTTCGTAGCAAATAGAAATTTTATCATAGGACTGATCAGTCCTATGATCAGTCTACCATACACTTGAATAATTATATTAAGATTTGTGGGTTACTACTTATCCGTGTTTCCTGAGGTTTAAAATTTGTTTTCTGTGCAAAGCTGATACACAACTTTTATCCAAGAAAGATGGTTTAAATTGTAAAAATAATGCAAGAGAAGACTGTTATTAATTAAAAAACAATAAATCCTACTTTGATAAGATAATAGTTTAAGTACTGAGTTTGATTTTTTGAGGCTTGCTACTAAAAACAAATATTTCTTTTAAATTTGAACCAATTGCACTCTCTGGATACTCTACTAATTCTACAAAATGGCTTTTCTTGAATAAAACAGAGAAATTTCATTTAAAAAATAACCTTTGTAAAGTATGTCTGAATGGCTTCATGAACATACACAGAAAACAAGATTTCAGATGGGTTTTCTTACAGAACTGACATAATCAGGTATGTTGTTACATATCCTCTGTTAAAGAGTTCTCTCTTACTGCAGTTCATACGATACTGATTTTTACACAACATGTAAGAATGTTTTCACAAAGTCTGGAAACCATAAATCTCCAGATGATGATTACTGGTAGATTAAGTAGAAAACATACTACTTTTCCTTGGTATTTTGTTCCTCTGATTATCTCTGACTTTTTTTAAAATATGTTTTTTTTCCTCCTTACAGATACCTGAAACTATGAAAAGGTTAGCTGGTTAGTTATTCTGATTGTAAAAGGACAGGCAATTTCATTAGCGAAACCAATAGAGTGGATTATTTGAAACCACTCCATATGAGAGCCAGAGCAAACCACTGTTTGCCTCATAAGTTTATTGACTATTTACAGAAGGGCACTCTGTAAACACAGCCCAGAGACTCCCTGATCACAGGATAGACACATAGAGGTTAGCTGACTTGTGAGCGTTCAGACAAGAAACAGCTATTGCAGCTCTCATGCATCTAAATTTAGATGGTATCCATGACACAATGTCAGCACAGCAGGTTTAATGAAAGTACGCAGTGAACTCAGAAGATGTGTCCTCTAAATCTCATCGGGAGGAGCTGACCTGAGGCTAACGCAGCCCTACCGAAACAGTCTTTAATCTGACTCAACAAGCTTTCAGTATTTTCTCAGTCATGCTTTTTAGCAGGTCAATACCAGGCGTTTTAATGTAGCTTGACCTGTTTTATATGAAAGATGAAAAGAATAAGCAAATAAAAGATGTGAAGAGATCATAAAGAAGCCGAAATACAAATTTCATTCGAACTATTTTAAGAGTCTGTCATTAAAACCTTCTGCGTATTTTGTTGACAAGTAAACTTAAGGGAGAGGAAGAATGGAGGTAGAATCCACTATTTCTAAACCATCTAAAACCAGATTCAAAAACCCAGATTTCAAGACTAGTTCTCTGTTGAACAAAATTATGAAATAAACAGCACCAATACCTGTAATTTCAGCAAGAGCCTCAAATGTTCACCATTTATCTTTAGGAAATTACAGGGCAGCCAAAAGAATAAAAAAATTATTTTGGAATTCTTACATGAACTACAGCCTCTGAGGTGGTCTGGACACTGATGCTGGGTATCTTCTCTTTAATCATTTTTTCTGCAGGTCAAATAAAGCAACTACTACTCAGATCTCCATACTTCTACCAAGGCCTCCCAGATAGAACATGTTGGGATGCAGGCGGTTAGGATCTAATTTTGTTGGAGCTCGGAGAGACTTCTCTACCACCTTTACATTCGGTATACTTTTTTAACACCTTTTATTTCTTCTATCATTAGTACAAATGATTAGTACTATCATTATTAATAGTATGCACTGGTCACAGAAAGAATAAGAACTCATATCACATATAGTACTATTATTAAGAAAAATATGCAGTCTTTGAAATATCTCAATCTCTGTTTATTAGTGCCCATAGATGTGTTACAGAATCATAGCACTTCTTTTATATGTCTGTATAAATAAATAAATATATATATATATATATATATATATATATATATATATATATATATATATATATAAAGAGAGAGAGAGAGAGATGAATATACATCTGGAGTCTTATATATATAAAATTCTAGCAGAAAAATGGAAAAATGTCAAGAGGAAGTTTAGTTATCCTCCAGTCCAGTTCTCCTTTTTCTACTTACCAGCTTAAGCATCCTCTTGTTTCTTAGATTACGCTTATGCAGTCTGTATCTTTATAAAATAATATAAAATAAAAAGTAACATCTAAGAAGCAATAACATGCCAAGCTTGTAAAGCTGATTAAATACAATTAAGAATAAGGCAAAAAGATTTTCTTTTTTCACTTTCTCTACAAACATTTTATTTTCTTTTTACTTCAAATCAATTGGCTTTCTACTGTCGCTATAATCTAATTTCTTCGTCTGATTTTCATACTGCAAAAGCCTATACCAGTTAATTGCACAAAGTTATCCATAACAGAAATGAAAGTCCAGCAAGGTGATTGTTCTAAGGAAGAACAATTGGATAATTCTGCCCAGAAAAAATTCCAATACTTCGTAAAGCATATAATTCTCTCTAATGCTGAAGTTTTACTGAAGGAGATGCTAAACCATACCATACTAATAAATATGACCACTGTCACAGGCTAGACCAAATTCAAACTGGGAAAAGGTGTCTTGGCACACATTAGGCTTAAGTCCACCTAATGAAAGATAAGAAAAGATCTCATAATTTTAATTTGCTCCCAAAGTTTGTCCAAAGCTTGAAATTTGTCACTCAAACCTAAACTAATGATGTATGGTCTTTTATAGCTCCTGACACTAATATTTAGTGCATTATATACTTGCTAACAAGAATAAAAATGTGTGCATGTCATACTGTAAAGTCCATTCTCATTAGAAAATATTTTTCATTCATTTATTATGTGCAGTTAGAAGTATGATTTGTATGTTTTGAAAGCACACTGAAATGAACAAAAAACAAAATAACTTGAAAAATATTGCATAAAACCCAGTGTACTTGAAAAAAGAGAAAATCTTAAGATTTTTTCTTAATATTTTTTCAAAATAAATTATGTTTCAGCTCAAAGATACATGAAAGAAATGTAAAAAAAATGTTTGTAAGGAAAGAGATAGATTACTGCTTAATTTTATGTATCTTCACGGTTATAATAAATTTATAACACTTTTTTTTCTCTCAGATGAAAGGATTTCAGACCTGAGGAAAAAGTAAAGAATTACGACCTTGATCCTGCAAGCTACAAAACATGTTACCCTTAAAAGAGAAAAGTGCTTGTGTATGCTTTTAATTTTAGTATCTGAGCAATCTCAGTAAAATCCATAGGAGAAAATAATCTTCAAGTTAACCTTACGTGATTTCAGAAACGCTGGATTTAATTATTAGCTTCATTCACTCTATCTGCTCTCAGCCATTCTATCTTCAGAAGCATCTGCCATCATTGTCCTACTGGCCTACACACTTGCAGGAGGATAACTGAACAAATGGGAATTGTCACTATGCAGGAACACTTTCACCAAGCTTCCTATATTAAAGGATGTATAAAGCCACTTCAAGCCACAACTTATGCTGGCTCAAAAATTTCCCACTCGGTCATCTTCATTGCACTGATTGAAAAATTCAAATATATAGCTGTTATACTCCAGAACAGATTCATGGCATAATATTAATATTCCAAAAGATTATACTTAATATTTAGAATATAATCATTTTAGTTTTATAATTTAACAGCTTATTCATCGTGCAGACTGAAAAAGAACAGACTATGGCAGTTATGATCCTTTCCTTTGCAGGTCTGTGCAATATTTTAGTATTCTTAAAGTGACTCCTAAACAGCTATAAATTGTATCATGTAGACATGACAACAAGACTTCTATAAAATGAAAGCATTTTGTATAAGTTAATAAGTATAAGTTAATGCAAGAAATTGGCCTATGTTCTAACATAGATTTCATACTTTACACAGCCCCCCCTTCTTCATCCAAAAATCCTAACTCAAATCTAAAAATAAACCTGCCTCTCATAAGAAATTAACTCATTCTAAAAATATTTTTCAGCAGAATTATCAATACGAAACATCTATGTCTTTCAAACAGAGATTTCAGAAATATCACTGAAGTAATTACCAATGTGCACAAAAATGCCCCATAGTGACATATAGTTCTCAAGTTTCATTTCCCAGTAGGATCACTGGCAACGTATCCACAAATGCACGTGCTAATCATTTTTTACCAAAAGTTCACTACTTTTGTTGGATGTTCTACTGGTATTACAGTCTAATTGTTCAGATATCAAAGTTCATAACTGTGGAAGATTTAAGGAATGAATTACAGCTACATCACAAATCACAATTCTTTTCCTAGTGTGCGGCAGCAGTGCTTAAGGTTTAATCATTTACCCATTCCTGAATTCTGAAAAAAATTCAGTTCAGAACTAGAGGGGGCTAGGAATAAATTGAACAGTGTGGACACTCTTCAAGAACTGCACAGGCAGGAGCTCAGTCCTAACTCCGCACTCCTCCTGAGACTAGAGAGCACTGATGAGACTCGCAAGCAAACCTGGTGAATTACACAAAAGGAAAAGAAAGTTATTGTTGGCTTTGTTTTTATCTTCTCAAATCACTCTTCCTAAAAATGAGGGGAAATGATTGGTTGACATTTTTAAAAATAGTAGTTCCTTTCAGAACACTGTTATATTTAAGTTTTAGAAGATAATTGTTCAAAATATAAAATGAGAACTTTAAATGATAATTTCCATTTGTTTTATTATTGCTACTGTCGCAGAAAAACTGAAGGTTTTGGCTTAAATTAAAAATCAAAAAACCCCTCTGATCCCATTCAATTGTTTTCCTAGAACTGCTATACAGTACTAAATGGGAAAGAGGCTCTTCATTTTAGACCACATTTTATTAAAACAAAAACAAAAAAAACAACCTATGGAAAAGAAGAAACTGGAAATTTCTTAGTTAGCATGGTTACAGCAAACTAAGAATGACCAAAATACAAGTTGCAGGATATGGAACTAGTAATTTAAATCCTCATTTTCTGTTAAAATTCTATAATAGTCTCTGGTTTAGTGTTTTCACTTCACAGATAAATTAAAAGATGTATTTGACACATTTGACATCATTTGACATGACTATGTACACATTGGTGGAAAACAGGTTAAAGTAGCGTCATGAAATTTTTCATGTATTTGCATGGATAGACTTCTGAAATCATGTATTACATATATATAAGTATGTCAAAACACATTTTTAAGTATATATGTATACATATATCTTAAGACTAGTGTCTGAAGTTCATTTCTTTCTTCATTTACTGTACTGAAAAATGTGCAAATAAGTCTAGTACAAGAGCCAGAGGGAAATAGGGGACTCAGGCCTGCCAGTTGGGTAAAATGGTGGGACACTTCCAAATGATGGAGCAACACTGTTGGAACCACCCTCCAAAAATTACTTCTGCCCAAGAGAGACTTAAAAAATATGTCCTTTAACTGAATAAAAACACTTCAAACTATAAGGAAAACATAGCCAGTACTATTTTTAAACAACAGTTAAAAAAAAAAATGTTCACTGGGGAGATCCAGTAGTACTGAATATAATTCACAGAGATATAAACTAAGTTTGTATCTAACTTTAGACATGAATAAATCCTTAGAGTAATGCAGTTAATCTTTTTCATTCAGTTATGCCTAAGCAGCTTGTTGTATGAGACGTCTGTCTGTGATAGAGAGTGTGTGTGTGTGTGCGCGCACACGCGTGTGTGCATGTGTGTGTGTACCTCGAGAAAAGAGATTTTGTGGCAGATAGTTAAGACTAACCTTAACATTGACTTTTATAGGACTCTCACAGTTAAGGATTTAGGAGGTTGGGGAGGATAAGTGCATAAATCAAAGCTCAAAGCAGAAGTGTGAATATTGCAACTAGAGACAAACCAGAATCATCTTCAGGCACTGATAAATAAAATCAAAGTGCATTTGGAAATGCCCTCCAGCAAACAAGAATACCAGCATTCTTGATTATCTCTACAGACTGGTTACGTTACTTACACAGGTTCAATTTAATTGCAGACATATAAAGATATTTTAATTTTTCTGCATGTTTTCTTTCATTTTGTGGCAGGTGAATCAAAAAGAACAAGTCGAATCAATATTTTTGTTGAATGTGAATTTTCATTTTTAGTATTTTGAGGGAATATAATACAATACATATAATACACATAGTATAGTAGTATAAAATCATATAGCATATTTTAATAGTGTATTTTTGGTAATCTACCTTATTTCTCAGTCTGATCCAGAATCCAATTTGCTATATTGGCAGGAGTTCTTATCTGTGCACACGAATTATTTTTCAGAGAGGTCAAATGATCTTCCAGCTTCCAACAGTAAAATAAGGTTTTATTTCTGGATTTTTCCTCTTAACTTTTGATTATAAGGACAAAAAAATTCAAATTGTTCGGCCTCAAATTAATTTTGTGGCAGTAGTTTTTCAAAACTCTTTTGAAGATGTTACCATGTTAGGTAAGATCATTCAAAAGGATTTAATGAAAAGCAGTAAAATCTCTTGAATCTATATACCGGAAACCAAATTTTCTGTGAAAACTTATCGTGGAAATTCTTAATGGAACAAAGATGGAATAGTTAATGCTGCAATTCTTAACCTTTCTGAGAATCTTCAGAAGTAAAATATTTAATATATTTGCAGATATTAATCTTTCCTTGTGCATTTAGAACCTAAAAAACTAAGCATAAAGCTGTCATGAGTCCAGACAGTCTCTGTCTAGAAAATAATGTCAATCATTACTATTTCGTAAATTTTGTTACAGCTTTGTATACAGTAGGATAACAAAGGAATAATTTGATTCTTTTCTTGTCTTACATTGTTGTTCATCTCTGTCCTTTATAACAGCAAGCACTAAAAATGAATCCAACAAATCTGCTTCGAGCAAAAAGGTCTCCTAATTCTTCCTTTAATTCCACTATGGCTGCATTACTCCTTTGCTCTCTCCCTTTTTTACTCCGTATGTTTTGCAGATATCCTATAACAAAGTGAGGGACAAACCAGAACAGTAATAGTCAGTAACATGCATACTGAGTCAACGGACCCCAAAAGCATCAGCGCTTCTAATGCAAACTCCATTGCACTGTGTAACTAAGGATCAATACTTCAAGGTGAAAGACATCCCAAAAGTTTAAGCGAACTCCTGTTACTCTGACTGGTTCCTGGGCCCCTTTGGCCACGCAGACACAAAGGCGAAGCCCGTGACGGTTGTTCAGGAGGCAGATCAGGCTTTCTGAGCCCGAAGCTATTACACAGAAATGACTGTCTGGGGTTGCATCATCAGCATTACTGCTGTAGCATGAAGGAGAAAAACAAAACAAATATTAATGGAAGAGATGGAAGGACAGCAGCAAACAAGTAAAGAGCTGCTAAAGCACTGTCACAGATTTTCCACTGCCTTCCCGTTTAAGGGAGTTATGCAAATGGACCAAACTATTGACGTGCAGGTGTTTCATTTGGTATGGGCTATCAAATTACCTATGAGATTTTCAGGCCTTGTCATACATGAGTGACTTAGACAGGTAATTAAACTGTTTACTGCAATTACATAGCATCAATACCACAGAATCTATTCCTTCTCTCATCACTTTATTTCAACTTTAAAATAACATTAACTTTAAAAACACTTTGCCCAGTAAGTTGCAGAAATTTTCGCATAAAAAAACTCAGGTAAAAGTCTCAACATACTACAGTAAGAATATCTGATATCCAAAGCGTAAACCTCTTTCCTTCTGCTAGATTATATATATAACTTTTTTAAATGCATTTCATGGATTTACAGCATTAACACATATACTGGATGTGGAACAGTTTTAGGGGGTACCAGCTTCCCCTTTTTACTTCAGATTGGAATTAATGAGTATGTCACAAAACTCACCAAAGAAAATGCACAGATCTTATGGAAATAGTATCCATAGAAGTAGCTTCAGTGAACTCTTATTATTTTCCTTTCTTTAAAATTTTCATTTAGTTTTACATTTTTGACACTATACCATATTACAGGCTATTAGCCTAAAGCAATGATGGGGGAGATCAGATTTTTCCTGAAATATGCAGTGAAAACTGTGTGAAAAATTGAAATTACAAGCCTATATTAGGTTCTTTTCGGAGGCTAGCTCCAACTCTGTTGTACAATGAGGTATAATAATTTAGACCCCTGCAGCTTACACTGTTGTAAACTGAAAGCCTTACCTAACATGCCTTGGTAATGAAGACATCCTCTAGAAAACAGTTCTATTTAAGCAAATGACCACATGAATTTTCTATTACTTGTTTTTCCTAAGACTTCTTGCATTCTTTATCTCCTTTTCTCCTTCCCTCCCTCCTCGTCCTGACCCTTAAGCACCTCTGTTCCCAATAACAAACCGACATACTTGGAAAGCTGTTGGGCTGACAGACCATCACATGCAAAGCAAAAAATACTACAACTATACTTCAAAGAGAAAAAGAAAAAGAAGGAGAAGAAGAAAAGGAACAAACGGTATCGTCAAGATAGAACAGGGCACAGATGATCTTCCTCTCTCTTACCTGCTCCCTGCCAAATAGCACTGAGTTTACCCATGCTTTTTATTATTCTTAGTTGCAATAACTTCAGTAGATAATGGCTGCATGCTTCAAGAGCTAAGTCCTAGACATCCAGGGTTTCCTATCCATTTACACTAACACCTTGACATTCAAGGTTTTCTAGCCATTTACACTAACACCTCTTTTAGCCTGCTTGTCAGAACAGCACATGACAAAAAGTTTAAAGCAAAACTGTATAAAGAGACGCTAGGTGAAATGATACTCAGTGCCACTGCATCTCAATTAACCTCTTTCTGCTGGGTAGTTATCAAAGGTGAAAATGCTGGTTAAACAACCTGTGTGCGCTGGGTGGTGCCCAGCTGCCTAGCAGTGCTGCCCAGGACAGGAACGCTGCTCCGGGAAATTGCTCCCCGCTCCTGGCTCGAGACCCCTGGGAGGGAGAGTGGAGCCAGGTCTGCTGCCTGCTGCAGGCAGGACAGGGGGAGTCGAGGGCCCATCGCCTCCATGCCAACAGAGGCAGCGAGGCACACTCCTTCGCTTTCCTCTCTGTGAAAATCCCTCCTTTTACAGTCTGGCTGAACTTCATTTTCTTTTTAAGTTAGTATGCTGTCTTGCTCATCAGAAGCTTTTTTCCAACAGTTCATTCTCTGCAGCTAGAGACCAACCACTGTTAATAATTAAATTTTGTTGTGGTTTATATCTGCAATATTAAGCTGAGAAACATACACTGAAAAAAATCAGGTATGTTATATGTAATAAACCAGCATCTGAGGAGGATAACACAAGAGAAAACATTTTGTAATTGCAAATAAAGAGCAGATGCAGTAGAAACGTTTAAAACATGTAACTGTTTACATACATACCACTGGTGTCTTTTTTGGATTGTGTGTGATTTTAATATGGGAAAACGAGTCTGTTGTTGATGGACAGCTACCACATTCAGAAAGTTTAAAATAAGATGGGAATGATATAACTATTGAATCATGTCTCTGCCACTTTATAATGCTTTTCATTATAAGAGTAGACTTGCCCTAACTAAATGAGGGACAAAACCTTTACTGTTTCTGGCCATGTAAAAAGGAACTCTCAATTTTTAAGTTCTAACTTCTAATTAGCATGCTTTAATTCAACACACTTCTTTAAAATTTGCACTGCTAGAGAGTCAACAAATGAGCAATCTTTACTTTTAACTGGAAATAAAGAAGCATACTAATTCAGACAATCACAAAATTAGAGCTATCATATTTTATTACTTTTAGTCAAGAGGCCAAATTTTAGACCAATCTAACCCTTAATGAGGACAATTGCTATTCATATAACCATTTTCCTTATTGTTACGCTAGTATATCCCAAAGTGGACTTACTTTGGGCAGTGATACCGCCTATCCACTGCAGGGCAACAACAGCATCTCCACTATTTCATGAAGGTGACTACAGAAGGTCCACATTACCATTTCCTTGTACTGACAAAGAAGAATCAAGAGAGCTAGATATCCGCCAGGATTACAGGCAGCACCTTCAGAGGGATTATTCTGTAATGTTGGGTAGGACATGGCAGTGTGATAAAGTATAGAATAATATCTCTATTTGCAAGCAGGATACTTTTAAATTAATCTGCTATTTATGAACCTCTCCATGTATAGTCATTGAAAAAATGTATTTGATAAATTAAAAATATTTGCATACACTTTTAAAAACAAAAGGAAACTGCACTAAATTATTATACCCAAACAGAATTAAGAGATTTTAGAAGCCATTTCAGATGGATGAACCCTTTCACTGAAAATGTTCTTCATGTTAAAAAATTTTTACCTGTGTACATTAGATATGTGTGTGGCATGCATACATATGTGCATGCATGATATAGTTGAATAAAGTGAATAAAGAAGTGTTTGCTTCATGAATAAAACACTCAACTTTGTCAAAAAATATGAGTAATGCAAAAAGCTGAAAATGTAAGTGTTCAGCCAAAATCTGACTTTTTATAATTACATCTATAAATTCAGCTATTTTGCTTAAGTTTATTTCAAAAACACATTCTACTGAGCTGCTGCACTCTATTTCAGGTGCTGAAATTTGAACATGTATTCCCACGTGTATGTGTTTGCAGGCTAATATGTGGTGAGTCAAAAAATGTCTCCCTTGATGCACTGTAACTACGACATGACACAGTGAAGACACTCTAGAATACAGAAAAAGCCCATGAGGAAGAAATGAATACCTAGATCAAAATATTCAAATAGCACTGAGCTAAAAATTAAACAAATCTGAAAAAAACTTGAGAAAGGAGTTTGAACGAAAATTGCATTGCACTTAAGGTAAGCAGATGCCCAGCACTATCATGAGTCATTTATCAAGAAAACTCCCCTTCTACAATGAAAGGTAGCAGCTGCTATTTGCTTTTAATTAAAAAGCATACCTTTCTTGACACAATTTTTAGCTCTAACCTTTGCTTTAGTTATACAGTATTCATAAAATCTGCATCATCACTCTAAGTGACATCAAAAAGGAGTGGGAAAGAGTGCAAAATTGGCAGGCTACTACATTACTTTTAACATTAAATATGTTAAATATATTTCATTCAAACATTTTTAAATATATTTAGTCAAAGGTAAACAGATTGCTTCACAGAGTGCTTTCCTAGGAGAAGAAAAATATCCTCCAACACATGGAAGAATCACTATGCCAGATTAGATCACTGGTCCACCAAATTACCCATGACAATAACTAAAGCCTCAGACAATGTAATCTTTTCTGTTTATAATCCGTAAAAAATGACCTTTATATCTCTACCATCACCTTGAGACCTTCCTTTGTTATAAATTCATCTTCTTCTCCCTTTCCTCCTGTATTTGCAAAACTGTTATTCTCCCACTCTGCAATTTCATTTGTAACTGCCCTGACAACTCATCCTTGTTTTCCTCTATTGCTTGACTGAAGCACTTACGTTTTCAGCATCTTTCCCGGGGATCAGATTATAGCATGTAGAGAATACTACTATTCCTTTCCTTACAACAACAGATTGAGTCCTGAACTATTCTCACTCAAATTCTCTTCACTAGCCTCATACTCGTTGCTTATTTCTCTTTCCATATATTTGCACCACTGTCAATACACAAATGTCTCCCTCTGGATACATGCCATCTGGAACACTCTTTTGCATTGCTTTGCCTCATCAGTTCCAGCTTCTATTAAAATCTCCTTAAAACTAGAATTTTAAAATATAAGTATATTTAAAATGAACATCACACTGTAATTAAAGCAATAAACTGACTTTGCTCTCTGTCTGAAAATTATGCACTATTAATTTCAAAACCATGGCCAGCTTCAAAGCACCATGCCTAAGATTTCTGAGTTAGTAAAAGCCACCAGCAATAAAAACCAGAGACATAATTCAATTCAGCTTGTAATATCAAGTCTTAGATGCATGTGCACATACATACATGTGTGTGTGTATACATATATGTGTGTATAAGACAACAGGAAAGGCTGTTTCTTAAAAGAAAAGGAAGAAACAGCTTTCTTCCTCCTAAGAGTTTCATTTATTTCAAACCTGTGAGCAAAAAAGCACTAATAAATGCTGATAGCCTGTTTCTGCAGAAGACAATCTCTTGCTTCTAAGTGAACAAGTGAAATAATGTTTTATCTCTGAATGGGAGAAAAAAGAGGTCATTTAACGCTAAGGTCAATGACTACTTTAAGAATATCGTGACAGAGATTTACAGAATGGAATCTATACAAAGTAACACTGAAAAACATGGAACAGCCCAAGTAGTTGTATAAAAAGGACAGGATATTAAACATTTTATATATTACAAATGGACTGCAGCCTGCAAAAAAGTTCAATCTTAATTAGACTTAAAGACTGATAATTAACTAATATTTATACCTCACTCTGTAAGTCCATGCATATGTATTGCAAAGTCAAATATGTTTGATAGCATTTCTTCCCTCATATGCATACTTATCAAACAGAATAGTTCTACTAAATTGCAGTCTGCATTTCATCTGCTATTCCTAAATACTAAATGCATTCCTGTTTAGCCATGTGCAAAGCACTTTGCTCTCATACACATCTAAATAAGTGCATTCAAAGCAGCGTACAGATATTTGCCTGTTTTGCTGAAGCAGAAACTGAGGTGCTATTTTTTTCACAAATGTTTTAGTCATTGTTGTGTAGCATCCTTGATAATATCTGATACATTTTATACCTTTACACAGCGTTCTGTGATTTTAGCTGACGTAGTGTTTAAAGGAAGAAGAGATTCAAAGAATAATGACTATCAGAAAAATTATTAATAATTTTAGACATATTATACATTAACCAAAATTGCATTTTAATACATACGGTATTTTTCTTATAAATTAATGACATGGAAGATGCCT
The DNA here is from genome assembly GCF_003343005.1 of Rhea americana. Taxonomy (NCBI): domain Eukaryota; kingdom Metazoa; phylum Chordata; class Aves; order Rheiformes; family Rheidae; genus Rhea; species Rhea americana. The sequence goes on along the minus strand of NW_028186990.1, from coordinate 301,660 downwards.
AATGAGATTTAACTAAGGTTTCAGTTAAAAAATATTTACTGAGGATGTACTCAAGTTATACCCAAATTCATTTTACAATTTAGTACAATTTGAAAAAGAATGCCTGACAGGTAGCAACATTCAAATGATGCAGCTACAGTTAGCAGAGACCAGCTACAGCCATGACACCTTGAGAACTCTGTTCACTTATCTTTTAAAATATTCAGCAAAACAAGGAGAGGAAAAGGGGTTACAGTGGATCAATATCATAGTATCATGTCAGAGTTCCAATTATACTTAAAATCAACGTGAAAGATGGCCCTGTAACAAGGCTCTGGGGAATCCTTCTCTCTAACTGACCTATGCTCCCAAACCACAAGAAAATACCTTGAGAAGTTGTGAACAAAACTTAATGCAGCATCATCTCACTCATGGGTATGCAGAACTTCATTTCTCCATTATTCTGTGTGCTGTATATTTTAGTTTCAGGTATTTCTATAGCTCAGCCAGATTAAATCAGATGTTTACTTTCTACAGGCAATATTGGAAGAAAAATCTAAGAAAAATTGCAAAAAGAAACCAAATGCCACACATTGCTTCAGTGTGATGTTATTGGATTCACTATTTAATTTATGCAACTCAGCTTCCTACACACAGTTTAGATGGAAAAGGTATGCATGTATATAAATTGGTCTAAACAGTTTGGCCTATGAGTTCTGCATGTCCTGACTATACAGTTACCTGTGAGCTGTGTCCAAACATGGTATGAAACAGCAGACTCAAATTGTCACAGAATAGTGTCTCATGGTGTCTGTTATTATCTGAGCAATATATGTAAGCAATTACAAAAAAAGGAAAGAAAGAAAAAGACTTTTAATCTGTTAAGCTACAGATGTGTTTTATTTTACTTGATTTTTTTACCGTCTTTTTTAAAAAATTCAAATAGGGACATTTAGTCCCTATCTGTTCCACAATGTATATTCACGCCTGTTCGGTTTTCCCTTTCACTTTTTATCTCTGTGTTACAGGATTGATCTTCTTTATTCACACTTTTATTCCAAAGGGACCCACCTGCTAGATGGTTAGCAAACTTCACACGGATAACGAAAGTTATTTGTGTCACAGCAGAGGAAGAGTAGTTTTAGTTTTGCCTTCTTTTAAAGAAAAATCACTAAATGTGCAAACATCAGAAGGAAAGTGAGGGACTAAAGCTTTGAGGAGATATTATTTGCATGCGTATCGAAATGTTAATATAGCAGACAAGGTAGTTTGTATTTCCTGAGTTTTAAACACTTCTAGAAACAGCAATCAATATATTTAACTATTTTCTGTGAATATATATTTAAAGAAAATGTTGAAGAGTAAAATTACAAATGAAGAAAAACAGTGTAAGTTTCCACAGTGTTTGAATACTAACTTACCAGGTGGTCAAAGCCAAACCTCATCTCCAGGAATTGCATGCAAGTCACTGCCTGCTTTGTGCCCTACCAATGGCCCCTGTCTTGGTAGAGCTGCCTTCATCAGGCTGTTTGCCTTGATCTAATTGGTAAGTAATTAAGAGATGCGACTTACCTGCTACTTCTGATTTGTCTCCTGTCACTGCTCTGGACTACAGCAGAAACAGCAAAGGCCACCAGGACTCAACTTGCCACTAGAGAGTCCCAGCTGCACGGGAGCAGCCCAAGTGCCCCCCAACCATTCCCACCATGCTGCGTGGCCTTGGTTACTGTGCACAGAGTTTCTGAACTTGCCTGTGTGGGAAAATATCCCGTATTTCTGAGGTTTGAGTTACTCTAACATGCTTTACCAGTCGACTGTGTTAAACCCAAAAACCGGCTTACCTTTGAGAGATTTTGTGAAAAGGAAAACGGGAGGTTATGGCTGCCTGAGTGAGTAGGATACATCCTCACTGCAAAGGGGGTAGCAACTAGCCAAGACTAAATAACAACTTTCATTCTATATTCCTTTCTCAGCTCAATTACTATCTGCTCTATTGAAATTAAAGCTCTTTCTTAATAAATAAAGTAAAAATTGCAGGTGGCCTTAATGGAGAAAGGTACAAATGGTGCAATTCAATTTATCAAACAAATCCACGTTGCTTGAAAACTGATAAATAATGTGGGCAGAGTTCAACAGGGAACATCTCCTGTAACTATTTGCTCATATACTTCCCACCAGCCAACACCTATTCGTCTTAATTTATGATGTGTACTTTTCAAATAGGTAAACTTCCACATTTTGACAAAATTTTGATAATTTTGATAAATCTGTTAGCCATTCTTTTGTTAAAGTCTTGAAGTAAACCAAGAAATTACACATTTGTCACATATGAAGAAAAACATCCCTATACCACAGAATAAAAATCCTAACAAAAACAAGCAATAGATTTTATTTAGAAGCTACAGATTTTGTTAACATTATTTACCTCTTTTTTCAGCTTTAAGTCAGGCACAGTTTCTATTAAATTAGATTACTTTCCCTTGGGGTCTTTATCTTAAATATGCAGCTTCTAAATGGAGGTGATAGAGGCAATGAATACTTGTAATGAGGTTTATATCACAAAGAGAAAAGCTCAGTTTTTTATCCAAAACGCAAACAAAAAAAAAGCCACACAACTCGCAAGTCCACCTGAACAGTACCAATGTTCGGTAACCCAAAAGAGCATAGGAATGGCCAAAACCCCAAAACTAAAAGTTTCAGTCTCAACTGAATACAATAATTTTTGAAAGGATCTCATTTAGAGAACATTTGTTTTGTGATCCCTTACTGTCCCTGGAGCATCCCTCGAATCCCATTGCCCTTTCAGGCATAAGTGCTTTCAGGTTACCGTTAAGAAAAATTGTTCTGAAATTTAAGTTTAGAAATAGACACAAACCCTGATTATGGATACATTTTTACAAAACTGTGAGATTATAGACCAGTTTATTCCAAGATCTGCATATGTTTAAATGCAAAAATATTTAAATATTAAAGAAGTTACCCACAGGCTAATGACTGAATTTTCAGTATATCTCCTCTGAATCTCAGAGAATAAAATTAGTATTAGCAAAATTATTGAAAATGTTTAAAGTATGTAAGCTAGAAAGTATGTTGATGTACCTGTATGTTCTTGTTTGAACCGCTTTTCTATAACTATTAATAAATAACACTTGGTATCTTTTAGTATTTTGTGTGTGTAGAGATTTATAAAGTGCTATCTTTATTGTAAAATTTTAAGTGTATCCATGAAAAGCCTATAAAAAATGTGCAATATCTCTGACCATTATCTAGAGATCAAAGAAAAATCGTATGTGTGTTTATGTTCTCTTAAAATCTGTGAATTATATTTAATGTTTTAAATCAAAAAATGGGCAGCTTTCTTGACCTTAATTGTTATACATTTTTAGCTATTAAATCTTCCTTATAGTTTCATTACCAACTGTCTAATATGATCTCACTTAGCTAGCATTGCAATACAGTATTGTCTATAGTCTTTGTGCCTTGGGGAAAGATTTTTCATTTCATATTGTTTGTTCAGACTTTAATGAGATTCCTAAAAGAGCAATCCCTTGGATTGTAATAGAATCTCACTATAGATAAGTGACCGGTAGAAAATGGTTTTGATATGACTAGTTTTGTAGACAGAGAAATTTATTTCCACAAAAGTAAACCAGATCATAAAAAGTGGAAGAAAGAAAGAAACAGCAACAAGCACGCGCAGACTGTATACCATGAAAAGTTATAAGAAGTATCTCTGAAAAAAAGAATTTATTAAGACATACTTTTAAAAGCGGGGGGTCTTTCTTTTCAAAAGGCTCTTTTCAAAGATATGGATAATAATCACTAGAAGTCCCAGGATCCACAAGATGGACAAGTGGCTTGAAAATCTGCTAATGAAAATCATACTGGAATTTAGGATACACAAATTTATTTTTTTAAAAAAAGCTACCAAATCCTGTGTTTCTCTTATAGATGATTTCTCTAGTAAGAATCTTCTGGCTATGTCTGGAGACATCAAATACTTTGCACAGCAAAATCTGCAAGATGGTAGGTAGCACAAGATCAGTAAAGTAAAATAATGATTTGGTTCCCCTTGAGGCACTTTTTCAGTGCTATTTCTTAGGCATACTTTTGAAAATTTAAGTCTTTTAGAAAAGGTACAGAAAGAGTAATGGAATAGTTGGGAAAATCTGTTTATGTTAATGAATGCCATCTAATTCCATTTCATTTTACGACTTCTTTTCAGTATAAATCTTTACATTTTTGGGAAAAAAAAAATCTCTGAACCCGAAAGAAATGGCCACCAATAGCTTCAGCTAGACTTGGTAAGGCAATCTGAACTACCACTGGAAATGTTAACTGATATGAACAGCTGCATTCTATTTCTTACAGAACTCCAAAGAGCATAAAAACACAGAAAAAGATGAGAAAATCCATTTTAAAGCTACTGTTCTATACAGCAAGAGGAAAAACTGTTCTCTGGAAGAGTATACTGAATAGGAAGAGGAGGAGCACAAACAGCCATTAAGTAGTAAGTTTCAGTTGATTTTCAGGGCGCCAAAAAAGAAAAAAGAACATTTAAAGAAAATTGTAAGTGACTTCATCCTTCTCCAAAATGTCTTCTTTTTTAGTATGTGTTACTCTTTTTCCTATCTTGTGTCAGAAAAAGTTAAAAGAGTGAAAAGAAGAGGAACTGAATACATATCAGCTAGTGATTCTTGACTAAATTCAGTACCAATTAAACATCCTGATTTGTGGTAGTAGCTTTATGAACCTTCTTTAATTATTTTTTCATTCTCTAAAGTTGTCTGATCACATGTTATGAGTTAGAAAAAATAAAGACATTCAATTTATGTATCTATACACTTAACTGTTAAAGAAAGTAACATAACATTCTCTTACTTTCTTTACTGACACCTCCTTTACTCTGGTTTTAAAACTTGACAATCTAATGGCCAATTTACTAAAACAATAAACTGAGTTATTTAATATACTTAAGTTAAACTAAATTTCTAAAATACAGAATTACTGAAGTAACTAAATTATTAAATTGCAGTCAGAAAGCTGTGACTACTTTAATTCTTACCTGGCACAGATTTAGGAAGTTCCATATAAATACATTTTTACTTAATTGATTTTCAAATAGTGTGGAGCAGATACAGCAAGCTGACAGCTTATGACATTATCTAGCTCAGAAAGGAATTTTACATCTGCTCAAAAATTCCTTAAATAGTACTAATACAGACAAGCCTGAAAAAATTATGAACAAATAGGTTAACTAGCCTGCTACTTAGTGCAAGTTCTTAACCTTCACTATCCATTCAATTAGTTAGGCAAGCTGCAATACAGAAAACAGAAAAAGGGTTAAAAAATCAAGGATATTTCAGTTGTATAGCTCTTCTTTAAAAACATATTCAGCTTTGAATTATCCATGTATTGTTCACTTGGGTTGTAGATTAATTGTGCCACAGATGCAGAGATATTAGAACTGGCAGTTTGCAGAGGTATCTTTGGTCCAGTAGGATATTTTAGCAGAACCCTATACAGATTTTAGATCCAGGTCAGCAGTACAGCTGCTTACAGCAACACTTCAGCTGACTCCTGAGCACTCTAGGTTCTTATTAGCCTCCGATTAATCCCAGGCAAAACCTGGCTCTAGGAGGCAATGCACCTGAGCTAATAAGCCCCTTCTGGAATAGAAACACAGAAGAAGATAGGGCAGAACTGGTGGGAGCTCTGTACCTCAGTGAAGCTGAGCCAGAGCTAATAAGCCAAGTCTATATGACGGTTTTCATGCTGGGCTTTATTGCACATCCTGATGGTATCAGCACATTCAAGGTTTTTCCATTATCCACTGATATCTTTCTGACTGTCTGGCATGCCACCATACTAGCCTGGCCCTAAAACAGCAGAATGGGAAGGGAGAAATGAAAAGCTCTCCTGCACATACAATTTTGGATGTTCCTGGCATTAAGAAATAAGGATTTGGCCATAAAAATGAATTTATGTGACTGTGTCTTTCAGAATTTTTAAAGATTTTTCCGCCTGCAGCATTTGTGTTTAATACTGTTTAAAAAATAAAATGTATAATACTCCACTGTTTGAAAACTATGAATGACATTCTCATTACACATTATGCTCAAAGTAATCCCTATTATAAATGAATTTATAGCAAATGTATTCTGGTGAATTAAAACTTTTGCTGCAGGTACAGATCTGTGAGGGAAGATAATTTTTTTAGAAAATGTAGCACAATCCTCTTATTTCTTGATTATAAAATGTTGTTTAAAACCTGCCATGATTTCAATGTTTTTTCTTAGGGGGGAAAAGAAAAAAAGTGTTCTTCCTTCTTTAGAGTACAAATCCTGTGACAATGTGACAATTACATAAGATATATGTCAGCTCATCTTCCAAATCTTATAAACTCCTATCCAAGCTCTGAACTTTTTGCTTTCCAGTGAAGTTTACTTTAACTAATGTCTGTAAATCCAATTATTTTAAAAATATATTTTAGAACCAACATATTACTTCATAAATCTATGCCAAGGAGTTCAATTTTACACTTTTCCTCAACATGGAATTAATATATTGCATGCTTCATTGCTTATCATTTAAATTACCATCACGGGGTGGTGCTTTGATAATGAACGTTAGTTATATTTGATAGGGGAGTGATGCAATCTAAAGACCAGATAATCCCCTGTTGGGAAGGGGAGTGTATAGACACAGTATTTAGCATATGCAGCATCCACACTTACAGAAGACTTTTTCACAGCAAAACTAACATTTTAAGGTGTAATCCCCCCCCCCGTTGCATCTCCTTTGTCTTGAATGCTGCATTAAAATTAGCATCAAATGCAAAGACAACATGTAATAATAATAACAGCCTATACATTGCTGACGAAAGTACAATTAGGTATGTGAAGAAGATGAAATTTTTCACTATCAAGGTTAAGCAACATATAGTTCGACAGAAAACAAGACAAGTAGATGACGAATGGTGGTCAATAAACATTGCAGCCTTCAGCCCTCTCTTAGCCTTCTATTTCCTCTAGAATTATTATTCTGGACATTTCACACATTGTCATAAACAAATATACCATATACATGGTCTCTTTCCACTCCATATCACAGGACTGTTTCATATTTCATTTTCTTTCTGACTATTAACTATAAAAGTATTCACACTGTTACAACTTTGCTATTTTTAATAATTCAATCTACTAATTTTCAAAGAAACAAACAATATGCAGTACACTTGTAGCACTCTCTAATTGTTCTACAAAAAAAGAGCTTGAATTTTCAGTCAACATTACTTATTTTTTGAGTAATTTATACTGCATATTTGGAATGTTGTTTGACACTGTCTGAAAAGCAGAAATCTTAATCATGATTTTTTCTTCAAAATTGTCTTACTGATACAATTACAAGAACTCCGGTTCAGCCACCAACAGGCAAGTTCAAGGCAGAGGACGAAGCTCACTCAAAGAATCAGAAAACACTCCTATATGTTTACATACAAGCTCTCTCCCTTATGCCATGAAGCCTTTTTGAATAAAGTAAATTATTCAGAAAATCTTAGAGCCAGAGGAGGCATCTTGGAATATATAGCTCAGGCTGTATAAAAGTACTGTTACATCTCCTCTCCTTGATCAGCTATTCCTATTGAGTTACATTAGCCTGCATGGTAGTAACTCATCTGCAACCTTTCCAAAAAAAAAAAAAAAATAAAAAAAAAAAATAAAAAAAGAGAGAGAGAGTCGATACCAAAATTAGAAATATTATGATAGTGATTGGCTTACCAAAGTTATCTACAAAATTAGTATCACCTTCTTAATTTCCATGCACTATTCTTCTTCCTGTACATCAGGTAATACCTTAAGTCCCCCCACACCCACCCAAAACACACATTTAGTCATAGTACCACACTGGGTTACACACCAGAAAGCTAACAACCTGCCTCATAGGATGACACTTGATTGAACTTTAAATGACAAGTAGTCCAGAAAGGGAGAGGAATAATATTCAAACATCTGAAAAGTTTCTTCCCTTTGCACTTATGTATGCCTTTCTTTGACCAGCCACAGGAAAACAGGAGAAATGACCTCTTGCTTTCAGTAATCATTATATTAAAACATCAAGCCCAAACCTTTGAAACTCTACTCAGGGTCTTTTTCACCTTTTCTCTTTCCCCATTTTTTTCAGGTGCTCTAATATTATTAGACCTGTACTAGAAGGGTATTCATTGTTTCTACATTTCTTTCCTAATGCAGCTGCTGTGGAAAGGGTTTATCTGCTAAAGTCAAACTGCAAATCTTTATATGACACTTCAGGGTTTGCATAGAGCCGTGAAGTATCCGTCCACCTCATGTCCCTTCAGGAAACATTTTGTGCATGCAAAAGTCTAAGGATTCAAATACTGAGTGGACTCCAAAAACTACTCTGAATTTTGGGTTGAATGATGAGAATATTGTAAGAATCATATTGGACCTATTTGCATGCATACTATAGTAACATAAAGTTATAACCAGTATAGAAATTAATTCCCGTATTTGATTCCTTTAAGCTGTGTATCCTGATCAGTTGCAGCTTATTAGGACATAGTCACATATCTTTTGCAAGTGTGTGTTGCTTTCTTTGCCAAAATACTTCTGCTATGTTTTAAACAATAGGAAAAATCTCTTATGGAAATTACTGATCACAAACCTGTGCCATATGACCTATCAGCATTAAGATTTTCAGTATATGTCAGTAAAAGCTGCAAGAGAAACACTAGATTGCCTGGAACAATCCAAGACAATACACCTGCCACTGTCTTTTATATGTGTATACATATCACCTTAACGGCCATACAGCTATAGGTATATTGATTTTCTTTTTTTTTAAACTGTCCCATACTGGTTAATTAATACACTTATTAGATCAGTGGGATCTAAATATATGATTCTGCCACAGAGAAACACATGATAAAAGATCCTGGCTTATAATTAACTAAAAAATGTATCTATGTAATAATAGTCCTAACTCTTTTCCTCTGTGTCAGCCTTTGTTTTTGGTGTTACATTTGTCTCTAAGTTAGAATCCCAAAAAACTATAGGAAACAACTTACTGGTATGAAAGCTGATGATTGAAAAGTACTTAGCCTTGACAAAAAGATGAAAGAAAAAACCCTTACATTTTCTGATTTTATAAAAGTAGATCTATACATAAGGCATTAACAGACTTCCTATTCAGGAATCATGACATACAAAAATATAATAATTTATAATTAGGAGAAAAAGAATGACTTTGGCTGCCTATCAATTATGGCATATTACATGTAGGAGACTACTGACACGGTAAATCCCTGCAGGGAGGGATGGATTTGTGAGCTTTGCAAGAAATTCACATTACAGCCCATTGTGTACCGCTGTTCATGCAGGGAGAGATTTCATACAGCTGACATAAAACTACACTTACCTTTGGCTGCCACTGGGGTTAAGTGCCAACTCAACAGAATAGATTGTTTGTTTGTTTGTTTAGTTTCTCAGAAAGGTATAGGCATATTACTTACACTGTGAAATACAGCAATTATGCATCACCATTATACACAGCCGAAGGTCATAACTACATTAAGTAAAAACAAACAGAAAATTCAAGCACACAGAAAAGAATGTGCAATTGACATTGGTATGTTTTCCGAACTGTATTTGTTCATTTGCAATCCTTATTATAACCGCTGATTATAATTGGTTCAAACAACTGCAGGGCTGAAGAGTAGCTGGCAAACAGTTCCATTAGGTCAGTGCAGTACTGTGCTGATTACACTAAGCCAAAGTCTTGTGTCAGATAAAGAAGCTCAGACAAAACGAAACTTAACCATCACCCACTGAATTCAAAACACTAGAATCCAAATGATGTAGTTTGCTACATATGAACCATATCTTTTAAAGCATCTAAGTGCATACCATACTAAAAAGTAGATCTTACTGATGTTTGCAGAGAGGCATTGCAACATCCTGTCTCTGTAAGCAACGCAAAGCTACAACGGACTGCATTGCATAGAAGCCAGAATCTTTAATGCAGTTAGAAATATTTTTTCCAACCTTTTTCCCTGCAGATTTTAATTTCATTCATTCATTTCATGCATGTTATTCATAGTCCTGCACTGAAGGGCAGCATACTAATGTCAAAAGGATTGATAGTCTGAAGACCAAAACTAAAAGACAAGATTGGCTGCTGCAGCTCCTGATGCTTTGAGATGGTGGAACTTTCTCTTTTTGATTTCTTTTTCCTGGCCTTTTGACTTTTTAGATTATAAATATGTATAACTTGGAAAACTGTAAGTTTTGCTGACTTTTGGTAATTGCTTCAACAGAGAAAGTTAGTCTATTATCTGGGCTATTTAATTTTCACCATCTAATCAAGCAAATGATACACTGATGAAAAAATGAAAGATCATTTCTGTAAAAATCCTTCCAGCCTGGTGAACTTAATACAATGCAAAACAAACATGAAACTTGAAATGTAATGCTTTCTCTTTCATTTTGCACATTAACTGGCTTGTTTAGCTTATATAATAGTACCAAACACTGTGCTGACTGCTTTCCTCAAACTTTTGAAGGACTTTAGGTAAAACTAGTCTGGCAAACTTCAGTGAAAACATTGTAAAGCTGTCGTCTTCTTCAAATAATTCTTCCAACATAAAGGTGGCATGCAGAAGACTGACATTTTCTTGAACCCAACAAATGAAAGCAACCTCTTCCTTAAAGTGTAAAACAATGAATTACAATGAATTAAAGATTACAAATCTATCTGCATCAGAACTTTTGTCCCTAAATAAGAGAACTATGAGAGAAGCCACTATGGACATCATTATTATTATTCATTTAACATGAAAGGTGCCCGATACAATAATAGATGGGCAACAATATAATGTATTTAAGTATAACCCGTATTACTATATCCTACTGTGTTTCAGAAACTTAAAATAAGTAAGTGAAAATATCCATTATCAATGATAACAAAGTAAGGTTTATTTTCATACATATATATTGTCTGTTTCTTGAAGTACCCTCTGGGTCATCCTGATCACTGGTAAATCATGAGAAGGCTACAAAACAGCTAACTTTCACAGTGCCTTTCAGAGCCCTAGGAAAACCACAGTACCTTGCCTGTGTGCGGCACAGTTGCCCACTTTATTTTATGTTGAATGGTCAGCCTTGCCATGGTCCTTGTTTCTTCCAAATCTACCTAGGTCAAGAATCAAGACTGAAACACAGTGAGTGTGTTTCTAACTCACATGCCTGAGGAGGGATGACAGAGTAAGTAATTGGGAGCTATAAGACATCATGCTGGTCCCAGCATGAGTCTTTACGAAAGGAGTCCCCTAAAGACTATAGCCAAGAATCAAGCATAAGCACGCAGCTGTGTGTTGAATAGCATGGTTTCTGAACTGCAGAGCAAGGGGAGGGTGAAGAAGCAGAGAAAATGACAGTGAGTACCATGATTGGAACAGAAAAACTTGCTTTCACTGTAGTTACCTGGATCAAGTGCAGTAGAATATGTATTTTTTTCACTTAAGAAGGTTTTTCTAAAGAAAAAGGGCTGAGAAATGTGGGATGACCTTGCCAACGCAATCAACCTTCTGCGCACTAATAAGACAACAGAAGGAGCATTCTGATATCTGCCGGGAGGAAATGGGGTGGAGAAGAAAAATAATGAGACATGCTTGGAAGGAATGGAGAACAGTTTTCAAAGGCGCAATGGGGATTTTGAAGTCTCAAGGTGAAGTAGTCACAAAAATGTTAACAGTCATGTTACCTAAGAAACTACATTCTTCTATGCTGCAGGAAGTCATACATATTAACATGGTGCCCAAAGGTGTCACCAGATGAGGGTTCTCTGCAGAGGGTTATCTTCTCTCTACTGAAAAAGTTCCCTATAACCACTAACATGTTGTGAAGCACACAGTAGCATGCTACAGATTTGACAGTATTCTCCATATTGGCATCAAGCTCCTCTCATAGACAGTACTAAGATCTTCAGTTCTCACAGACAATCACTAGCATAGCCCCACTTGGGGACATTAAGATGAAAATGCGTCTCAGCAATAGCCCTGTCCCAGCTGGGCATGTTGTTCTTTTGGAATTTGGCAATGATGCCTAAGCCATCAGGAACAACAGCAAGTCAGCAGTGGAACAAATGGTGCATGGCCTCATGACAGGAGCTGCCCGCAGAAACCCTAAGAGCTTGCAATAAAGACATAAATAATGGTTTTAGTATACACAGTGAGGGGGGAAACCTCAGACCAGCTCAGAGAACAGTGCAGACATGGCCATTCGTTTCTAATCTGAGAGAGGTTATTAATACGGTAATTCAGTTACACAAAAGATTTCTTGATATTTAAAACAAGGATGAGAGGCTAAGTCTTAAATCAAAAGTTAAATTCACCATCACCTGGTCATACATTTTCCTTTGCCAGTCAAAGAGCAAATAAACAAACCCTTTCACATTTTGAATATGACCCAAACACAAAAAGAGCTAGTCCAATGCCTTGAAAACAGGCTAGTTTGACAGTGTGACTGCTGACATTCAGTGACAGAGGTGAGGATACTGTAAGAATCTCTACGGGATATAACGACTCAGCTGGCACATAGGATTGGGTTATCAACACAGAGAAATCAATGCATCAAGGGAACACAGACTTTTTCTGGAAGTCAACCTGCAAGTCAATTAGATGAGAAAGCTCAGAGTAAGTATATATTCTGGCCATGCAGGAAATAAGTATCCTGATCCCTTCATTCTAGGATCCTCAATGAAAAGTAGAGCATCACTAAGGTCAATGATAACACATGCATAGAGCAGCTGAACTGAAAGAAATACCTAGTGTTTCTTTCCTGACACAGGAAAAATAAACTGTACAGTAATATAAGAGTTGCAGAACTGTAGGAAATCTTAAATTTACCAAAATAACTGTTGTTTTTAAACGAAGCCTCACAGGATTAAAAGATTATTGTTTGTGTGCACCATACTAAACTGATGATTCAAGTAATTCCATATATTTTAAAGTTTAAAATTAATGATTAACATAAACAGATCTTACTCTCTGTCTTAGACACTTACCATAGTATTTTATTATGAAACTGAACAATGAAAAGTAATAAATATAATCTCATTTTATTTTGCTAATCAACAGCTATTATATGAAATACAATCAATACAACAGGAAATTTATATAGATATGTTTATTGATGCTTACTGGGTACTTCTATTGATATTTTCAATATATATAATTAGAATAATCCTTCATTTACCTTCCACTGTAAAAACAGAACATCAGTTCTTGGGTTTAGACTTCCAATTGTAAAAGCTCTAACTTCATTCTGATAGAATTTCTAGAGAGAACAGTTTTCCCATCTGCTCTTAAAGGTAGTCCAAATCATTTGAAAACACTTCCTTTAAAAAAGATTAAAATTAAGAAGTCTAAAGAGAGATTTCAGAGGAGTAAAGCGAAGTAATACAATGTCTGGCACGAAAGCAAACTATACTGTGGTATTGTCCATGCCAGCAGGATCCAATTAATACATATTTTCGCATTAGCCACGAACCTTATTTAGCAAGATATTTATGCATGTTTCTAATCTCATTAAAGTTGTACTTATTGATGAGCTCACTGTATTTCAGAATGCGCTTTCTTTTTCTTGCCATGGTTTCTCTGCAGCTGTACTTAGTAGATAAAATACAAAAAATATGACATAAGTTGTCTAATAGGACATTCCATCTGTGGCATGGACAGTATAAGGTGTTTCAGAAGAAATGAGCCAGTAATGTGCCCTGCATGAGCCAGCAAAGTGCCCTTGTAGCCAAGAAGGCCAATGGTCTCCTGGAAGAGTGCCTTAGGAAGAGTGTCATCAGCATGTTGAGCGAGGTGATCTTGCCCTGGTGATCAGCCCTGGTGAGGCCACCTTTGGAGCACTCTCTCAGCTCCCCCTTGGAGGGAGAGCCCAGTCAGCTTTCACCTTGCAGAGTCGCTTCCCTCTGCTCCTGCTGGGGGGCAGGCACCTCTGGCTCCCTGAGCTGCCACCGCCCTGTGCAGGGCAGCTGGTGAGCTCAGGACCCCTCCCCACCTCCCTCCAGGGCAGGCAAAATCTTTGGAGCGCTGTGTCCAATTCTGGGCTCCCCAGTACCAGAGAGACATGGAACTACTAGAGAGTCCAGCGTAGGGCTCCAGAGATGTCTGCAGCCTCCCTCTTTTGAGGAAAGGCTGTGAGAGCTGGGCCCGTTTAGGCTGGAGAAGAGAAGACTGAGAGGGGGGTCTCATCAACGTCTAGAAATACATTGAGGGAAGGTGTCAAGAGGATGGGGCCAGACTCTTTGCAATGGTGCCAAGCAGCAGGACAAGAGACCATGGGCACAAACTGAAACACAGGGAGTTCCAGCCGAATATGAGGAAGAACTTCCCTCCTGTGAGAGTGGCAGAGGAGTGGCACAGGCTGCCCCAAGAGGTTGTGGAGTCTCCTTCTCTGGAGATCTTCAAGGCCTGTCTGGATGTAACCCTGTCTAACATGCTCCAGGTGACCCTGCTTGAGCAGGGGAGTTGGACTAGATGATCTCCAGAGGTCCCTTCCAGCCTCAAGCATTCTGGGATTCTCTGATTCTGTGAAGTAAGAAATCTGCTGGGGGAAATTTCTTCCAAACTCCAGGCAGTTAGCAGATGTTGCTCTCTCTCTTCAAAACAAATCAAAGCTAAATTATCTATTCTTTTTAAATCTATCACCAAATGTATTTTTGGTTGTTTCATTTTTCCTTCAAAACTATCCTTTCTGAATATTTCTATAACTAGGATCTTAATAAAGTTTAAATTCCATTAGTTAGAATGGCTAGATTTAAAATAAAAAGAAAACAAAAGAATCCACAAGATTAGGGTTTAAGTACAGTAAAAAGAGAAAAGAAAGAATCTACATTTGATTGTTCCTTCTGGGAGGGAAAGATCTCAGCCTCTCCATTGAGCATAAATGGTCATCCTGAATAAAAGAGGAAAAACACAGTAGAAATTGTGTAATTTACTGGATGGGCAATGAGCAAGTAGCAATTAGCAGATAACAGCCACCTTAGGACCACTGCAAATAAAAATCAACATACACCGAAATCTGTATACGCGGTTTTAGTTTATACAGAAGAAGAGAAAAATTTGTACTAGAACAGAGCAAAGCTTAAAAATGTACTCCAGTTCTTTCATCACACTTTTCAGACAACAATTACATCTTTAAAATTTTGACTGTTAACAGAAAAATGGCAAACTCTGCACTCTTCCATTCCTTCTAAGTTATACCTCATAATCAAACTTCAAACTTTTTGTACAATGGATTACTGGTAAACTTCAAAATATTTTGAGGACTATAGTAAGTTATTTATCAAACTTTTTATTTAAAATGCCATATTACTATCGAAAATCATTAATTTTGCTGAGGTCATGCTGAAGAGCCTTCAACAAAAATGTCCATGGGCCACAAATGTTAGAAGCATATTCATTGTCTTATTTACTACCATATGCATTTACGCAGTCTTTTATACTGTCTCTGAATTCTGCTTCCCATACGTGTTCCAGTCTTTCTAGATTTTGGAGGCATTTATGAACAATCACATATTGAAATATCAGTACTATACAAAAAGGAGGTGAGAGTTAAGGGATCTCAGGAAGAATATCCACCACATAAAGACTAGATGAGCCCACTGATAGGAAATACACAGTATATAAAAGTCATAGCGAAGCGAGCAAAGGCACAGAGAACATCTGCCCACAGAATGCTTCGTCTCTCCCAAACCCAGCAAGACAGATCACTCAAAAATTTTGAATGAAACAAAACAAAAAAACTTATTCATTCTCATTTGACCTATTTCATCCTCTGATTAGCTGGGAAAAGTCCGATTTGTTGCTCAGTAGAGGCTCTTCAGTGCTTTGAGTTAACACCTTAGGAATATGGTATTCTGTACTAAGCGACTTAGGGATACAAATCTCACTGTAATTTAATAGAATTGACAGTTAGAGATTTTTCATAATCTTAAATTTTACATCATATTGCAGAGAATGATATGAAAAAGCTGTTAATAGTAAGCCAAGAGAGAAAGGAAAGCATGAAGGGATAGCAAGATTTTTCTAAGAGTAATAAACTAGAAAACTTGAAAGACTGAGTAAAAGCTTTGACAGCAGTAAAGAAGAGAAACTAAGGGGAAATAAATACATTTAAAATCAATTGTAGCTAAATACTTTAAAGAATAAGGTTTAATTTAGGGTACAACAGACAACACAGAAATATACTAAAGAAAATATCAAACGAGATTAAGAGAAGGGGAAAATCTACGCACCAAACACTGAGAAACTTTGCAACTTTTAGATAAACTATACTTCTGCTTTTCTGTAATGAGCAATGGTGAAGAAACAACAGTTTGCAGAAGGGTCAAATGAACTCCAAGTGTCTGCTCTGCAAATCTAAATTTGAAAGAATATACTGAGGCATACCATCATGTTTGAAAAAGCTTTAGTTGTATAAGTCTAATCTGACCCCTGAGAATCAGCTCAGCTGAGAAATAACAATGCAAAATATGTGAAGACAGCTATTTTTACTGGTGTTTTCCAAAGATGTCTGATTTATTGTGTTGGTCTTTTTTTTTCTACAAAAATGTCCCAATACTTAGTCAAGATGACACAACAAAAAAAGTTATAAAATTATATCATCCTCAAAAACAAACTAATGACTAACTGCAATGTGAGTGCTACCTCCTATTAAGTGAATCAAGGTAAGCACTATTAACTGGTAAACAAGTAGTTTAACACTGAGAAGAAGCAGAACCCTTGTAAAATCAACTAGTTAGTGAACTGTAATTCTAATTCTACCAATCATGAAATTCAAAATTCAGTGAAGTTGGATTTGATAACGGAAGGCTAACTGCATCCCTCCAGTTTTATTAAAGAATGTAGAGAAGCTTCATTGGAGATAAAAGTGTTTTGTACTGAACCTGATCCACTGTGAAGTTCTTATTGGGGCTGAGGATTTGAGGTCAATCCTCCAGTTTCAGAAAGTTAATTGAGTGGTTAATCTTTGCCTAGAAATTTCAGGGATAAAGTTCTTCCAACTGAGCTTAGCCTCAGCATGTGTGATGGAATTAAATTTACTAAATACTCACCTCCCTAGAAGTCTTGTGTTTGAGACAAAAAATTATCAAGTGTTGTTACCATCCTAACTGTACACCATACACGATAAATACAATGACAAGTTAACCATATTCAACTGCTACTATTTCATCAGTTGCTTTTGTATGATACATAAGAAAAAGAAGTTAATTCATGTTCTGCTTCTACAAGTGAACACAGATGCAAATATTCAGCTCAGTTCTGTTTTGTTCTACAGAGATTAATATATATGTATTAATCTAACTATGTGCATCCATTTGAAACCAAGCCCACTAATTAGATCCTAAATGTGCAAGGAAATTTGAGTTTCAGTTACTGACTGCCACCAATGTGTGATGTGCTTTAAAATTCTTGCCTGAAAGATACTAAGGGATCATCAAAAAATATTAGTAAGAGTAGTAAGAAGTTCTATTTCACATTAGCTAATCAAAACAGAAAACTTTTCTAAATTTCGGTAAAATATGCTACAAAATCTTTAAGTCCTTCTGACAAATACATCCTAGGATTTTTTTTTTTTCGCTTGTCTCAAAAGTACTCTAGTACAACTATGACATTGTTATTTCTGACTAAGTTTTGCAGGATAATCATGCTACACATGAAGAAAATTATAATGAGTGTGGCCCCTAACTACTAATGTAACCGTGGTTCAAAATACAGAGGAGGGAGTAATGGTTCTGCCCGCACCTCAGGCTGAAGTCAAGCCATTAGAGATGAGCTGTCACTCACTTCAGATCATACATAGTCAAAATGCTGATGCAGGAGCAGATTAAAAAATACCTCATACCTAAACTTCCAGATTCCACAGATATAGAATGGTATCTTTTTAAAAACAAACACACAACCCCCAAATGTTTTTAAATGTCCCTTGGTCACCAATAAAAGCTCATAGAGCATCTTGAAGATACAATTCGAATATAACTGTTGCAGCCATGTTTGCTTGAACATGCACAAGCTAGAAGAAAAGTCTCTAACAGAACCAAGAAAAGGCTGGTTTTCTGACATCAACTAACACGAAGAGCCAGGCCTTCTGTTTGGATGTTTGCAACTAGCTCTACAAGTTAGATGAGCCGTCCTTGCGCAATGCTCATACTTGCTGTGTGTTCTCTTAATCCACTTTGCTGTGGGAGTTTCTGTGAATCACGAGTGTTTTCTCTATGCCTATATCCCATCAGGCCAATCTGTCTTTGATACCTACATGAGTTCTGCAAGAACTCATGCCACAGTGCAATGCCACCTTCAAGAGCTGCTGAGAGAGGTTAATAAGTCTGGCCTGCCAGCAAGGCTACTTAGCTTATACCAATAACTGAGTCTGCAGCTATGCCATCTTCAGCTCCACAAGCAGCCAGTTTTGCAATGGGTACATTATGTTACTAGCTAGTGTCAGTGTTCACTCTCTGAGTCTCCTGGCATATTCTCTAGCTATGGCTTCTGCATGTTAATATTTGAAAGGAAAACAGTTTGAAGATCGAACTATTTTAGGCCTCCATGACTACTGCTGACCTTATTTCTGAAAGTACATAGAAATTTTTACATTGTATGTTTTTAGCATACAGAAATATATGGACCTACACAAAAAATAAAGATAGTCCTCTCACTCCTGAGACATTATTTTCGCACGGGTTTCCTCACTGCTGTGGACAGTTTTTTGGTAGAATCAATAGATATTCAGCTTCTCCCAGACCTTGTGACTTCTTCTGGACCAGAGATCCTTCAGTCTCAGCTTGAGATCTTCCATCTCTCTGATGACAATTTGTAGCCTATTACTTTCCTCTTGCCTACAGTTTCCTGTCTCTGTCAGAAGGCTTCTCTGCATTCCTGTGGTCTCCTGTGTCCTTGCCTCTTCATTCTCTGCTCTCCTAAACACCAGAGAAAATGCGTGGGAAAGCTAACAAGCTGTTTAAAGGTATAGTTGCATGTGCATTTCCTTTAATAGCAGTATGGTGTGAGCAGTTTCTGCTCTTGCTCTCTCTCCTACTCCCACAATTAATCACTCCTTCCCCTCTTAGTTATGTTGGCAAAAGTGTTTTTGAGTTTGTAAAATGAACCAGATCAGGAAATGGATTCAAGTTGGAAATGATACTGAAAAAAAAGTGGGCAGAAGAAAATGGCTAAATGCGAAATGTGAGAGCTCCGAAGGGAAACACCTATGTAGCTGTTTTTTAAAGTACATCTGATAACCTACCAGAAAGGCTGCTATAACTAGGAGATACTGGTTGCAAATGGTTACCACAGCACGGTGTCTCTATGTATCTGTATGCATGTATGTCTTTTAATAGATCAGTACTTTTGTCAAGTCAACTATTAATGATTTTAGAACAAGGATGTTCTACGATGACTGGTTTGTGGTAGTGAGACATTAGTGAAGTTATCAAGAAACCACACCTTAAAGGCTGTTATGAATAGGGCATTTTAACTGGTACCCCAAAGGCAGAAGCAGTAGACGACAGCAGAGGTCTTAATAGTGCCAACACCGGACAACTACAACAATGAACCCAAGCAGAACCAGAGTGAGGAGAAAGAAACCTCCTGCATCAGCATTATAGTCCTCGCAAAAAAGAAACCATAAACGTTAACATCATACTATTTCTAGTGAAGAACTTGAGATGCTGACCACTCACTGTAAGTCCCTGCTTTTCTCTTAAATAAGACTAATGCCATCAGTTTCCTGACAGTTTCCTCAAACATCACTTGAATAACCACGCTAACTAATGCCATCAGTCTTAGGATCCAGAAGGGCATTCGAAGGATAAGCACAACATTAGAGAAAAAGGTAAGTATAGAAAGTTTCCATACATCAGTCTTAACTATATTATTATTGGGAACAAGCTATAATTGCATAATTTGGTCCAAGAGAATTGATATCATTGTCATGTGACTAATAGTTCTTAATTTGACTGTTAAGATTTTAAATAGACTAAAAATAACTTTTTAGTTTTCTATATGTGATGAGTTTCCTTTAGTCCATGTGAAATGTGGGAAGTGCTTGGTCTGGATCCTGCCTTGAGGACTGGCTGTTAAAATTAACACGCAATGCTGTGGCTAGAGATCTGATAACTTTGCCCTCCTGTTTTAATTCTCCTTTTTATCCTTCTGATATTTTGATACCACTTAATGAATGGGAATAAAAAAAGGTGCTAGCTGTTCTCCAGGACATGTCCTTATGGCACGGACATTAGTAGCAGTGATTTGAAACTGCCTCTCTCCTTTCATGATGTGATTAAGTAATGAAAAAATAGACATCATCTACTCTAAGTCATCCTTAAACAACACATTAGAGGAAGGACGCATAGTTTTCCAAACTTTTGCTTTAGACTATCTTAAATATATCCCAGTGCTTCTGTGTTGGCTTTCACTGTACTATGAATCTGAAAAACAAATTTAAACTAACTGAACTTTTAATAGCAAATCTAAACAGCCTTGATTGAGCTGTAAATTTAAATCTTTTTGTGGTTTTACTTGGTCTAAATACAATTTGAAGAAGTGGTTAGCAATCTTGGGTTTTTTTTGTTGATATTTTATACTGCATTTAAATTATTGTTACCTTGTTTTCCCTGTATCCTGTCCTAAATCCCTGCTTACCATGCTGCTAATGCTTTGCAGAATGTGGCAGAATTCTATACCTTTGTACATTAGTTTACCAAAGAGAGAACAATGGAATAAAGGCTAGATATATAAAAACCCTGGCAGGCTATTTTTGTTTATTTACCTGTTCCAATGTCAACAAAGGCAGGCATGGAAACTTTGCAAGTAATCCTTTCTTATTTTTTCCTTCACAGAAAATAATTCATAAATAAAAGTTGATGTAAGCAGTAAGCATTCATGCTATTCATTACAGTTTCCTCAAACATCACTTGAATAACCAAGCTAACAAAATTGTAAGACTGAAAACTTGGTCTATGTGAAAGAACTTGTAACACTGACACGCACTGATGTCACTATAATAGCAGATCGCAAGATTTAAGTACTTAAAATTTTGATAACAATTCTAATGCTTCCCAATAGTTGAGTGCATAAGGCACTGAATGTGATTATTTGTAGATTCCACCAAAATTTACTCAGCATGTAAAAGTGAAACTTCAGCCATAGTGCGAACAAGCTATGCACAATGAATTCATATTAAACAGACATCTAAAGATATGTTTAGCATATTTACAAAGAATGTTCAGATGACTTAAAATATGGGTAAGAACTTTGTGATTAAGAGCAAACATTAAGAAATAATTAAAATAGAAAGAAAAATGGATTGCCCACTATTCAAATTCAAATCCTAATTTAAGAAGCCAAACTACTGTTAACAAGTTATCTGTTTGACTATCTACGTGAATTACCTGTTTGAGGTTGCATCAAGAATTATCCCTATTTATTTCCTTTTTCAAATCTCTTTCTTTTATCATATGTTTCTTACAGATCTTTCCTGTTAAGCTGCTTTTGGCGATTAATATAATACAGCTATCTTCTCAAAATGTTGCTCAGATACTGAGGAATATAAATATGATTATTTCATATTTAAGTGGAAAGAGACAAGGCTTACTATCTTGTTCAAAATCATGAATAAAGCCAGTACTATAATCTGAATTAAAATTTTTGGAGGTTGCAGTCTCCTGATCTTCTGCGTCACACTCTTCTATCAGTATATTACGTGGGCTGCAAGAGAAAAAGAGCAGTAGCCAATGGAAAATAAAAGGTGGTAAGAGGTAAATTAAGTCTTGACACTGGCAGAGAGTTCAGGCAGCACTCTTATTTTTGCAATTTTGACATGGTGTATTCATTTTCTCTAGGATGTCCTATTTTTGATAAACCATAAATAGAAGAGCTACTAGAGATTAATTAATAAGCAAATGTAACACTAGTTGAAATAAAATAAAATTTCTGAGATATTAGTTACAGAGAATGTAAGAGATCATGATTGTATGTAGTAACAGTAAGCTAATTTGTATTCAGTTTTAGTGGCATCAGTGACAACCACAGAAGATAGGGAATCAGTATCTGAGCTATCTTCTTTTTCTTTAAGTGATGAAGCCCTATATCAAGTGTTTCTACATTCTGGAAAGAAGGGATTTTTAGATTAGAAAAACAATGCGTCTGTGCAGATTAAACCTTTCAACTTCTCTATCATTTTAAAAATACTAAAGCTGGTATTTGTTACAACACTATGGCTAATGTTTTTATAGGAGGCTGAAAGTTATATTAATTAAGGGCTTCAATCTGAAATGTGAAATAGCTTCAATGAATGGCCATAGGTAATTCCACACATGAAAATACTGCATTTCGTGACCAGAATTGTTCAGTAGTAAATACACATAATGTGCAAGAACATATCTAAACAGTGCACAGAATAAAATTTGAACATAAAATTGCTGTAGCCACTTAACCTCATATTTGAGATAGCACACCAGTAGCAGTCTCTATTTATTAACTTGAAAGGTTTGTACCTTAATTACATTGGAAAAAGAGAGAACCGAAATATAAAGACAGTCAAACGAAAGGAAGAAAAATGATAATGAATGACCATAAAAGAAGTCAGGAATGCAAAAGTACTGTTTTCAAAGAAGAGACTACAAATGGGTCTCCATCACAGAAAGAAGTTTAAAAACTGGAATAGCATCAGTATTAACCCAAAAATGTGAACAATATCAGATTCTTTAAATAAAGACTGAAAAATCGTGAATTTGTTCATTTACTCTTTGGTCATCACATCTTCAAAACTCCTCTCTGTTCCACTGTGCCAGTTTCCCAGAGAAGCAAGACATAAGAAACACAAGGAAAAGAATGTGAAAGATAGATAATAATACTAAACAATGAACACTCTTTTGTTATATCCTTATATTAGGAAGAAGAGGAGCAAGTAGAACTTCTGCTTTTTTTAAAAAAAAAAAAATCAGCAAAATATAAGGGTAAAATGCATTATTGTAATAATTAAAAAAAATTTACAGAGAGGAAGCAGCAGAGAAAAAGATTCATTTTCTATTTTCTAAGGCTTGGAGTACCTTTACAGTTCAACCTTTCATTTAAAGCTGTAAAAACACCTATATGGAATGATGCAAGACAAGTCACTCGTAATTTGGGTTGTAAGATTTCTTTCAATATAAGAAATCATTCCTGTCCTTCGAGATTACAAAGTTTAACTAGTTTATACTTTATTTAGTACTTACAATCCCAACTGCAAGCTGCCTTAGGCTTCATTTCCACTTAATTCAGAAAAACAACATTCCTTATTCATGTACTGTCTGATCAAAGGCTTACATTTAACACAACATATATCTAAAAAAAAGTACATTTTGAGCAGATTTCTTACCGCTAAATGAGAAACTGAGCTCAACTCATGGAAAATGTATTCGTTCCAGTCATACTATTTTTATCATTTGTGCTCAAAGTTGTCTTCCCAAATTTACAGCATTCAAAATAGAAAAGAAAAGGTGCGAGTATGACATTGACACATAATGGAATAAAAGCAGGAATAACAATCACTGAATAGAAAAAAAGTATGTGAGGCTTCTTACTTTTTTAAGTGGTTCATGTTTCCATTATTTACAATATGTGTATGCTGATTAAAAGCACTTTGGGCATACAAAATGCTAGGTATTCACATAATTGCTTTAGCATTGAAGGGTCTTTGGACCCAGCAATTACAAGAATGTGTATAGAGAGTGAAATGACAGTTACTTTGCCTTGAGTATTATGGACTGATCGCTTGTATTTAGACAGTTTACACATACCATCAATCACCACTTGCCAAGATATGTAACAAAGTTCTACTTTAACCACCTAAATAGAACTAGGTCAAAGCAATCACATTCTATTTCTAATATGCTTTAAATATCTGCTATACCTTATACAGCCACTGATAAAACAAGTATGAGTTGATTGTATAGCTGCATAGATTAGTATATTTTTTAACTATAACATCTTGTTGAAACTTTGGGTGATGGTCTATCTGATTTTTGGTACCCTCTCAGAAGAGTTTTTCAGTTATGCTGCACCAGCTCCCAGTAGTGCTTGTTTAGGTAAGTTAAAATACAATTTAATTTTTTACAGGTAAACACCAAAACAAACTCTGGCTGAGTTTTTATTTACTTCACTGTAGGCAGATGCAGTCTGATCTAGTTAAAGATAAAACCGTATAGAAGAAATTAGGTTGTTCTAAGAACCTGCAAACTAACGATGTTTCTGGACTGGAATCAATGTTATGGAGCTGACACACACCATGACCTGCTTATGCAATTCTGGTGTCCAGTTTCTTTTATTTGTATTTTAAGTTTGTTATGCTTCATAAATTGAATGTAAGCAGATATACCTTGTTAATTTTACTTCAGCTGCTGCAGAGGAGAGATGCAAAACTCTGTTTATCATTGTATTGAATGAGTATTCTTTGCTTAATTTCTTACTCCTGTTAAACTTCTATATGGCTAAAAAGTCAGGAAAAGTACTAAATTTGTTAATATATGAGTAAGCGTGAAAGTAGTTCAAATACCAAATCTTGTAACTATCTATATTTTAGATTTCATTGATGGTATAACAAAAAACTTTCTTCATTTTAAAATGATTCCAAGTTTCTGTTTAATAAACATCTCTACTGACCAAGTCTGCTGTCCACTCAGGAATATCATCATTTCCTTAGATGTAAAAGCAAAGTCTTGTTTAAAGCTATCAATTTCGTGGTCTGTTTTTTACTCTGGGAATTTCTCCTACGTAGTCATTGTCAAGGTGATCCCACAAAAACTTGAGCAATTTAATTTCCAGTATCTTTCAAGGGAGAAATCCAAAGAAGAAATGAATTGGAGAAAAAAATATCATTTGGTTTTTTGGGCCAGCATTACAGGCCTTTCAAATTGGAGTTGTCTGCAGATCTCTGATAGAAACTGGAACTCCAAGTCCTGCTACAAGTCTAAAGAACAATTCCTTACATCCAAATCCATTTCATCCTTAAAATAGTTTGTGTGTTCATTGATTCTTTGACAAGATTTCAGTGGGTCTGACTGAGATTCCCTTTTTCCAATATTCAGTATGTGTCACAGGATCAATTCTGTTAGTTCAGAAAGTCCATTTCTGTCCTGCACATTTGCAACCATCTCTTTCACTGCTTGTAATTCTCATGACACTGGACTGTGAACTGCTGTTTTAGACTCCCTTGCCCACTGCACACACTGTCCAGCAATCACTCAGCGCCAAGGAACCCATTCAGTGCTAAGTGCTTGGCTGGATCCTGCCACAAGCATCACCTAACTTGCATTCGATAACTCCTGCAAAATCCTGTTGCCTTTTAAGGCACAGTTCACAACACTGATCTTTTCTTCTGTTATATGCTGTGCAGCTTACTGGTTATAAATGTTTGCTTTCATTACATGAGCACAAAGCTGTGCTTTCTCAGGTATTTCCTCTAGTTTTGAACCAAAGTTTTTAAATTTACTCTTTTCTGCTACATTTCCTTATTCCTTTGTTTTCACGTATTAACTGGAAACAGAATTAACTTCCTAGTTTGCTTTCTCAGTGAGGCAAATGGGAATTAGCCACATCCACCACAAAACAATGCAACACAACTAGAAAAACATGTACATATATTCTGGAAAAACTTGTAATGCTCTTCATGTTACCAGCTGATAAATGAATAATTCACAGATTGAATTACTCAGTGACAGAGGCACCATACAAATTGAAAAAAACAGAAAAAATAACCTATCAGTTATCTCTTAGCGCAAGCAAAGATACCCCTCTCTACATCCAGTATCCAAAACAGAGCAGTCAATATAACTAGGAATAAGAAGGTTTTAGAGACAACAGGAGGATAGGAAAAGGGGGTTGTTTTGTTTCGTGATTCTGGGTTCCTGACACTAAAAACTGAACAAAGTTTAAACAGTAGATGAACATGCCAATTTTACCAACATAGTAGCAATCTGATCTGATTATCCACAGAAAAGATATCATTCTTACGGATAAGACATTTCCCAAAATCACTGCAGCAAGGCAAACATGAACAGTGAATCTGGCAAACATGTGCACCTTCCCTAAGAGGAGGTTTACACAAAGGTCAGGCAACCCTTGGCAGAGGCTCAAGAAAGCGTAGCAGGAGCAAGGAGCCCCAACAGACATTCATGTCATGAAGACTCTCCTGAAAAATGAAAATAGCTAGAATTTAAGCAATCACATTTCAACCTTTAATAAGAAGGGGAAAGCAAGTTGCTACATTAGTCGTTGGAAATATGGGCCCTACTTGTTACGATTTTATTTGAAATTTGATTTTTACTTGCATGAGAACCAACACTTGAATATCATATATTAAGAAGAGCAGAAGAAAGATCAGAACCTCTTCCAAACCCCCAAAAGTAACTTGGGTGTTGTCTAATTTAATTTTTAAGTGTGAGATAAGACTTAGCATAGGTAAAGGAAAAAGATAAGACAGTGACATATTTACATCTAAGTAAAGATAACTGTTATGTGCTATCACACTGTAGATACAGTAATTATTTGCTAGCACAGGGCCCTAAGTGATTAAGCAAGCAAACTTGCGTTTACCCCACAGCAATTCTTCACCTATGTGGTAACACTTCCATTTCATTTTTTACAGAATAAATACACATACTCTTTGCTTAATTCTGATAGAGGTTTGATTGTAACTGCTCTACCATGGGGAAAGGAAAAGGTCATTCTAACTCCAGCAAAAGATAGAATTTTAGCTAACTACTCAGCACATTTTACTTTCCAAAACTGAATTCTTCAGTGAAAAGTCAGAACTGGAGTATTAGGGAATTCACTTTCATACTTAAATTCAGGTGTTCCTAAAAGTTATCGGACCTTCAGACTAATGTAAAAGCTTTGAATCAACAGTTCAGTAGCTGTATCTGACAAAACATTTATCAAAGCGCTTAATAGAGAGTGAAATCTCTGTCAAAGGATAAATTCCACTTTAAGAAAAGGATTATAAAACACAAGTGTTCAATAAGAAGATCCTAAAATGTGCATTAAAATCATTCAAATCACAGTAAAATTTGAAAAGCTAGAAGTGTGCAGTCACGGGTAAGTATGGACCTCGCAGAGCTTTTGTTTTAAAGTATTTCTAGCAAAATGCTTCAGATTATTTTCAGTTTCAGCTTCAGAATGTTTTCAATCATAAAAACATTCAAATTCTTCTAAGAAAACAGGGTTCATTGTGAATTTGTGATTGATCCTGCTGGAGTAAATATAAAACACTTGGAAGCGAAAATAAAAATATTTTGAATAAATGTTACAAAACTGAAAGCTTGATGTGGCAACAAAAGCAAATAAAAACAAAGTTTGCACTATTGCCAAGATTTGGCATATTTTGTTTTGCTGTATCCTATAATATAAGTATTTTATTCAAAATTATTCTAATTTCAAATTCAGAAAGACAACTTTGGTAATAGTGATAAACTCAACTGAAATGTGATGTATGCAAATGAGAATTAAATGAACTGGATTACCTGCAAATTGGAATACATCTTATTTGTTATTTCTTTGCATGCAAAGGCAAAGATAACATTCTAAAAGGCATGGACAACATTACAATTTATTATTGCAGCACAAACATGACCTACTGTATAAAGCAATTACGCAGCTGCAAAAATGCCTGCATAATTATTCTTTCTAGTTTTTATTTCTGTATAATTGTACTCCAGAATCTTAGCTTCAGCAACCCCCAAATCGCTAGTCCATATGCTGCAGACAATAACCTTCAAAGGAGTTGCTTAGCTTTACAAGGATGCCTGTTGAGGGATGCAGACAGGCTGACACAGCTACTCAGAGGTGCGAACTGATCCTATTTGTCAAAATGAGGTGCTAATGAAAGAGTAAAATTATAACAATTTAAAAGTCAGTGTCAACTGAGGAACATTACAGGGGAAAAAAAAGACACTAGTTAATCTGTTGTTATTGAATGCAGCAGTAAACAGTGACATGGCAGAGAAGGCAATGTGATAATTCTCTGATAGGCTGCTGGAGATGGGAATGAACTATGAAAAAATTCTTATCTAGGGTTTAGAGTTAGATCTGTCTTTTTCTAAGATAGACGAGAGAGAAACAGACATATTTAGGGAACTGCCTCTTAGCTGTGTCATGATAAAACAGAAGGAACCAACGAAATGAAGTGCTAGAAGAAAAAAATGATCTTAATTCTTACTTACTCTATAAAATTATAACCACAGAATTATAAAATTATGACTCAAAATTATGACTGTACTGACACCTACAGGGCTAGAACCCAATGATCTTCCAAAAAGGTCATCTCTGCTTCTCCACAAAGTTGTAGTTCCTGTTGCATTTCATTAGTTCAGGCCTAGGAATATTTAACATCTTTTGTTCCCATTTAGGAGCCCTAAGCCCTGCATCAGCACAGCTTTCTCCTCTTTAACTTGGACAAAATGAAGGCCAGGCCTGTCTCTAGCTCCTTCGCTGAGGCTTTCCAGGCCAGTATCCCGCACTGAGCTGTCACAGGACATGGTGATCACAAGCTACAGGTGGAGACTATCACAGAAAATTCTCAGTCCTTCCCAGGAAATCAGTGGCTAAGTAGTCCGAGTACAGGGTAAGTTTAATTTTTTGAGAGCTTAATTTCTTTCTAAAAATGCAATCTTCATTTTCAGTTGGTATGCTAATTGCTATCTTGAAATATGGCTATTACACTTTAAGCTCTCAACTACTGCATAATAAAATTCTCCACAGTCTTTCATTAACATTCAAATATCCTAGCCATTTGAACAAGGCGTTGTTTTCTTCCTTATAATACAGGGAGCATAACATTATAAATCTCATAAAATTTGTTTTAGATATTTAAAACTGATTACCAATTTTTGTTTGGGGAAAGCAATTTGTACAGGATTCTTATCCCATGAACAATAATTTTAGCTAAAATTGTTCAGTCCCTTTTGAACAATGTGTGGTAAATTGCTAATTATAGCCAATTTAATCATGAAATATGAACCATTTTTATGCTACACAGTTCCTTCAACTGTGATAAATGAGTAACTGCCATAAAACAACAAAACAAATAAAGACTTTTTGAAAGTAAGAACGTACTTCACATACAATGGATAAATCACAGACATCACCTCAAAACCAAACCATCCTAGCACTGTTGTATCTACAGTACAAGTCTTTACATTACCAACAGCAACAATGAGTGTAGTATATTCTATTATCGCTTTCATCTAAAACATTTTTTTTCTGTTCCCCTTTTTGAGGGCTAATTTTATCCCATGTCAAAAAGGGAGTAAAAGATATATAAAACTCAAAAACCCAATTTGCAACTGCAAAGTCCTAAGCTCTTTGCAAGGCAAAGAAAACTCAAATGGTTTCTCTTCTAGCCGTAAACTAGGTCAGCCACATTTCCTTCAAGGGATGCTAGCCTTGTGCTTGCTACGTTTCCTTTTACCTGGCAAGTTAGCTACCGTGTCATCATGTATTACCACCAGTTCTCCAGGCAATTAACCACTACTATTTGGCTTATTTCGTTGTGAATTAGATGCAAAATTAGACGCTTCAACTTGTGCAACTCTGTACTACATTACTACTGGGAGTTTTCTGAAGAGCATCTGAACACTGTAACTTATTAGTTTTCAGCTTATGCATTGAAATGAAACCTTTATAGAAAGTCTTTAGAAGATTTTACCACTGGAAATGGAAAATAATGGACTATTCTCTCATTATGATCTTTTTTCTTGAACATTTTGATAAAATTCCCAACCTGTGAAATGGGAACAACTCCACTTCTGTTAGCTAGCTAGAAAGTGCAGCTTATTTTACCTGCGGCTGGCTACAGACACGGCAGCTGAGCATGGGGTGCAAAACAGGGGCCTTCTGAACAGACGCAGGAAGTTGTGAAAGCCTGAGAAAGTCTTTGACCTTATGCTGCACTGAGACCACAGTGCAGGAACAGTCTCAAGGGGTCTATGTCTTCATTCCCATCTACGGGGCTGCGTTTTCTTCTCATGAAAGCTATGACATGCAAAAATGGGAGGAGAAGAAAGAGGGAGAATGAAGTCTCACCCTGACTGGGAGCCAGGACCTCTCTAGGGCACATACTTAGGTCTACAGTCAGGCAAGTGCTCCTGCATCCCAGAGCACAGCCTAGCCTTAGCAGTCTGGAGTTCAGCGGTGTGAATGCACATACTCCTTTTCCCACTAAGATGGTGAAAGGATTAGACAGTTAATATTTTAAAACCTTTAAAAGATTAAAAAGTTACAAAACTTTGCAAGTGACCTTGCAAGTTTTAATTACTTGTAAACCCTATTTAATGGACTCAATTTGTTTATATTTACAGGTGTGTCAAAGGTATATTTGTCTTCACTAAATTAAGATGCATATTACATTTGTTCCCTCAAATATTGTAAATCTATAATACTATTACATACATAAAGAATGCTTAAACAGAACTTTGTTTTATGATCAAAATCTAATTTCAAGCCTAGCTTTTTATTATTAATGTCAATACTATAGTGGAATAAATATTTCCATAGACTAAGTAGCCTCACAGTTTGAGGCCAAAGGGGAAAAAATGCAGATTTACATTTATTTAATCACAAATAGAATCCAGTGTATTTTATTGCAGTCTGAAAGTGTAAAGTGTTATCTTAATCATCAGAAGGCAAGAATTTATTTAACAAGTATTTCAAAAAAGCACTCAAAATGTAGATTTCAATGTGCTGACTAAAGCTGGTGCAAACCTCAAAGCAAATAAAACAACTGAACCTTTGTTATTGATAGAGAGCACTCAGACAGACTTATGTTTCAGCAGCATACTAAACAGATTACTGGAATTACAACCAACACAACAATTAGTGTCTATTTAATCTTTAGAATTTAATGAGAGGGGATACAAAGGCTTTTTACCCAGTATTTTCTTCTCCAGTTAACTTTTTCACAGAAGCATATCTGTAACAAAGTGTTCCTACCATTACATCCCTCCACCCCCAAAATACCACTAGGATGATGGATGCAAGTTCTACAGATTCCACCAGAGGTGAAGGACAGATTTTTGGCACTTTCTTATTTAAATAGTGGAGCCACACTGGGAGACGCTTTCTTTCAGGCAGCATTTCACATCTAACAATATTGCTACGTAAACTGGTTTAAGATAAAATAACAGTTACTCTTCAGCCAAATCAATTTTCCAATACAATTCGCCTTTGGTTTCACAAACAATTAATGCCAAGGACGGCACACAGGCTATCATTCCCTCTTCAGAAAAGCTCATTGAGTGCATGGCCTCAGAATCAATGTAAATACTTTTCCAACAACATGGGTGTTTTTCCAACAACATGGTTACGTTCAGAACAACAAGTAGTGTGGGCCAACGGGAGCAGAACAGTTGGCTAAGACAATGTGATGTCCACATTTTACACACTTCAAGATGTCTTATTTTGGACTTGATCTAATCTAGTCCCACAGGTGGATGGTCCACAAGCAGCTGGAGCTCATCAGGGATGTTCCTGGAGCACATCTGGTTTCCTTTCCTCTGGAAGGAACCCAGTTCAATTGGTCCATGACTGCTCCGTGATGTGAATCAAAGCACAGCAAATGGAGATTATCAGAATACCACTTTAAAGCTCACTCCTGATTTAAACCAAACTGCTAATTTAGAGGCATTACATGCCCTTCCAGGCCTGCCTTTTTTAAGGCTACTTGAATTGTTTTCTTCAGAAGTCTTGCCTTTCCTCAGCTGACAGATCTGTAAAACCACTGTGAGCCACTACTAGAAAACTGGTGCTTTAATTTACAGTTTCTTGTTGTTACAACTCTTAAATGTCAACTGGACAGAAAAAAAAACCTATAATCCATTGCTTATAAAGAAAACAAAAAACACATTGTATTTTAAGTTAACAAACTTTTTTACCTTTGCCTCTTAGACAAAGAGCTGCCATCTACATATGACTATTCTAAAGAAAAGAGTAAAAATTCATTTAAATCAAAATTAAAATCCCAAATGCAAGATATTATTAGTCAAGTTAAATTGTGAATGCAATTATAATCATTTACGCTCTTATATAATACTTGAGCCTCCAAAACATGATCTAAACATGGATTTTAGACAGTTACCATAAATAGAAAGGAAGAAAATTACCTTTTTAGACTAATACAGTTGGGGGGGGAGTTGTTTTTAATATAATTAAAGAGATTTAGAATTTTGTATTCTACATACTGAGATTTTAAAAAGTAGTCAGTTTTACTTCTTAAAATTTTATTATTCTGATAGCTTTAAAAACTAATCTTCTTTAAGAATGTAGCAGTAAATATATCTTGCAACCATGGCTCAGTCAGTGTTTCTTATCCTGACATAGGAAGCATTCAATATTTCACTTAGTTACCGAATTTTTGAAATCAAAAGATGGTTGTTTGCTGCTGTATGCACAAATTGGTTTCACTCCCAGAGGTATTCAATACTACTCTATTCTCCATAATTTAATGGATTTGATTCATTATTTAAGATTCTGCCAGATATTTGCTGTTAGTACTTCAGAAATAATAATTTGGCAATATGGCCCTATTGAGTATTAGCTTAAATGATCATATTTACTAGCTGCAACATGTGAGAGATGTGGCACTTCAATCACATTACAACCGAAAAAATTAGGAAGAAGGAAGAAATCCCATTGCCAACTAATCTGTCCTTGTAGGACTGTTCATCACTGTACCAGTTACCTGTAGCCTGCCCTATCAAGCTTTAAGAGTTCTAATTTATCTGAGTCCACAGTCTTAAAAGCTTATCATCACTCCCTGAATCTATGACTAGACCAGAGCCTGCTCTGATTTTCTTTGTCCTCTTTTGCTGCCCTCTTTCATGGCTGACATGCATTCAATTTGCTGTTGACTATCACTCCTACTTTAAGTAAGTCTTTTTCTGCATAGTTGCTTTCAAGTTTCTCCCTTTAAGAATATTCTATGTTTTCCAGTTCTCATCACAAGATCTAACTAAGCTGCATTTTCATGAATTTGAATCTTATTACAGTACTTCTGGTGCTGTTTCTAATCTCTCTATAGCCCTTGTATCATCTTTCTTAACCTTTTCTATCCCTACACAATTTTGTGTCACAGGTTAATTTTATCAGCATGTTTTCAACACTCTCCCAGATCATTAATAAAGATGTTAAAAATGACTGGTTCTAGTAGTGATCCCTGTGGTACCCTCAAGACACCCTTTGTTTGTAGTCTTTGAGCCAGTTTTTAATCTGCATGACAGTGTTCTTATCCAAACCAATTTGAATTAATTTTGCAAGCAAGGCTTAGGGAGGCAATGGCAAAGCTTTTACTAAAAAACAAAATTACTACATGGAGGCCTTTCCCCCGCTGTTCCCCTCTCACCCCCAGTTTATTGTTTTGTTTTTTAATCAATCAAAATGGTATGCTTTTTTTGGCAAACTCATGGACAATTATATACTAAGTATTTGTTCTAGCATATCCTATTACATACAACATTTGATTTTTGTACTACATTTTCTGCAGTTGATTTTACAGAAATGTGCTTAAGAGCAAATCAATCTGTTTCCAATGTAATCACTGTCCAGGCTTTTGTCAGAGAAATGACAAAAGTGAATATTAACAGTTATAATTTATAGCAACTGTTGAATAAATAATAAAGACAAAGAATACATATATAGTCGATCATATGGGAACTGCATGTATATGTAAAGCATTTTCAAGTTTTCTGTTTACTGTTTTTAACAATAATTATTTTAGAAGATTTCAACTTATTTGTTGCCTAATTATTAATCTTTTTTTGCTAATTTTCGCACTGAAGAGTCCCACTTAAAATTGATTTTGGTATCTCAGGCAACTAATCTTTCATATTTGGTAGCAGGCTTAGCACTTTTTTTCCCCTGAAATGTGTGTCTTAACCCTTACCTGCAACATAAGTCTTAAACTTTTTCATTTACTTCACCTCTTTATTACTTTTATGTGGTACTGATCCTCATCTAAAAAAATACTGAGGATACCATAGTCTCGACATTTCTCAGTTTCTTCAGGATATAATAAACTTTAATATTTTCACACAAATAACTGAACTCTTTTATTCCAAAATAACTTCCTAGGTGCTGATGTTTTTACATTAGCATATGCTACAAACCACTCTAAATTTTGGCTGAATGCAAATACCAGGCATCCAATAGTTCCAAACATTTTCCTTTTTTAAAAAGAGTTCTAAAACCAGCTACAAGAATCACCGAGGTCTAAAAACTCTATTTTACAACAGTTTTAACAATACTCATCCTGAAGTGGAAAAGTTATCTCAGCCACCCTTCTCTAAAAAACAATACAGAGAGAATATATTTGATGAGGGAACACAAAGAAAGACATAAAAAAGGAAAGCCAATCCTAGACAAATTCAGGCTTGAAGCAATTCCTTAACAGTGTCAAGAGGAAGAAAAGATATATTTGATCAGACTAAAGGGAATGATGCCTGAATTTCCAGAGAAGGACACGGTAGAGACTATATTCTGCTAAATATAACTGCTCAAGGGATGCAAGGATGCACAAGGGAAATCCCTGATCACAAGTCCTAAATAGTACAGTGTAGCTGTGTCCACATTACACCTCCTAAGATGGGCAGTGTCCTCACAGCACAGCACTTGCATTCTTCTGCCCTTGTTACCCCAGAGTATATTTTGCATGCTTTTTCTCCCTCCATTCCCTCCCCCCCCAAGTATTTATGAGGGCTTTGCCAGACTGATGTTCTTACACGACAGCACAGAGGGCATATGATACTTGCACCGGGGTGTGAATGGCCATAGGGATGACTGAAAATGCCAAAGCTGATAAAACTATGTTGGAAAATTGCCTATGACAGAGAAAGCCCACGCTGGTATAGTTTTATCCATAAAGCCTCTTGGAAATGGTCTCTGACAAGCGAGATCAGAAGCAATTTTATTTGCATTGGTTTTGGAGCCTGCCAGTTGGTTTGTTCCAAAAAAGAACTTTGAAGTGAGCCAACGTTCATGAAAAATGGAAAATCAGGGGCCAAAGCCTGGGAGTAAACTGGGGAGTTAATTTGACATTTAGTGTAAAACCATATCTTCTATGAAGTTATACAGGAGAATACACATTAGAGAGAAATTTATAGAGGCTGATCAAAAATAGAGGTGCCAGATGATTATTAAACTCTTTCTCCGACACACGTTTAAAACCTGTTTGGTACTTCACAGGCACACATGTTTTATGGTCAGCCTACTGTCTCTCTCTCTGTAGAAATGATAATAGAATGATGTACATAGAATATCTCTTTTCTTTTTTAAATAAAAAAAAAAAAACACGTTTTCCTCCTCTGAAAGGAAGAAGTAGTCAGTGAGATTTTCCCTGCTGCATTGTACTGTGGAAGCACAATCAAATCAGAAAGATAAGAATAGACAAAATATGGTAAGGTTTAGTTCTTTGCTGTTACAGTCAACAGAGACTTTTGCGAGATAACTAAACACTTCTTTATAGCATGCTGCCTTTTAGTCATTAGCACACTCGTTAGCCCACTAAGAAGAAATTATACTTTATATTGAGAGGTTTGTCTTAGAGGCTGGAGATTTCAAGCTTAATCCTTGTTTACTTTTGTGAAGTGTTTGTCCTGCACACCTTTTGAAAAGACAAGCATTCCTAAGCGAGGATGCCATTTACTACAAATACCCTTATTCTCTGTGTCTACTGAGGATTTTCTGGATTACCACCTGCCTAAGACTCCCATTCTTGTCACTACTCTATTAAAAAAAAAAACTTGTTTTCTGTCTTCTGCTAATATGCGAGGTTCTGTTGGACAAAGGGGACCACAGGTTAACATCAGATTTTCAGATGGATTTCTCTTATTTCCACATAAAGTGGATGAAGCAAAATCATCTGAAATATTGCAGAAGTGCGCACAGTTCAAATATATTTGCAATTGTAGTATTTTTGACTGTTGCATTTACTAATATTATTTTGCTGTTCTATACCAGCTATCAGTTATAGCCACTTGCATCTGGATACGTTTCCTAGTATGTATTACTATCTAGAATACTTTAATTTCACTGCTGTTTGGGAATCTTATTTTATTCTACCCTTCCTGCTCCCTCCATTTCCTCTTCCTCCTGTAGTGGAGGAAGTATCCTATTCCAAGCCTACATTGCTATTCAGTCCTCACAATCATTCATAAAGACAGGCACTTTAAATGAATAGATAAGATCATCAGCAGGGGGGCTAGTAGAAGGATTCCACAAGAATGGCAACCCTCCCAGGCTTGCTCTTTACAGTCCTGCTGGGCCTGATCACTGCGTTACACCTGCCAGGAGGAACTTGTGTGGGCTAGGAGGTGAGAAGAACAGGACATGCTGGATCATGGCTATTCTTACCCTCTGCGACTACCGCTCACTCAAATAGAGGAAATAAGCAGTCTCTTTTCATTATTACTATCTTCTTCTGCAGTATTTGATTCTGAGCAATCAGAAACTCATATGCAAACTTATCCTTCTCCTTAATGAAAACAAGTTGTTCATAGCCCTTGCTTCCAAAATTTCCTTTGCACTCTTTCTGTTTCTCAGGTTATTCTGTATCAGAAGTATATTCCTGTATGTTCTTAAAAATAAACATTACAGGATAGAATGTATAATCTGTAGTTTATACTCAATAAACACTTTTACATAGGTCTCATTCAAATTTCAGGGATTTTTTCAAGTAATTTATGTAGGTACATGCTCCTTAAAACATCCTTTAGGGACGTCTGTCTTCTCAATTTCATCATTTCAAGTGAATATAATACCAGTGTCCCCAGGTAAAAGTCATGATGCAATTCTATCAGACAGTTTCTGTACTTTGTGCAGTGTGGGTGTGAGAGCTAATTTTGTCCTTAGATTCAGAGGCTTCATTAACAGTCTTAACACATTCACTGCAGCTTTCTAAATCCTTTCAGGCTTTAACACTTAAGCTACCATGAAAAAAAAAAGAAAGTAAAAGTTCATATAGAGAAAATGCTTTTCTCTAATGCAGATAAAACAGATCTTTCAGATAATGTTAAATGCCACATTAAAGCACTGTCATACTAGTGAAATGAAATATATGAGAAATTAATTATAGAGAGATGGAGGCATAACAAATTATTTTGGACAATTTATCCTGATATAAAATGTGTGAAACTCTGAACTGAGATACATAAGAGAAAAGAGTGGAAATTAGGTGTCAATTATATGCAGGCATATGAACTTCAACATAATGTGTGTTATTGCATTTTTCTGTTATGTTACGAATTGTTACTCAAAGAATTTCATCACGTCACAACGAGCTGATAGTAGCATCATTCAGTAATTAAAATATGTGAAAATATACCTTTTCCTCTCTTGAAGATTGCTATTTTTCTGCCTTTAAAATGTATCATGCAGTAGGATTAATTTTAGTCACTTCCTAAAGAAATTTTAACTCCTCATTAATTTTTTTTTAGTATATATCACTTATAGAATGACAGAAAAAGGTAAGTTAGTCATCCATGTGTGTCACGGGAAGCTTCAGTACACAGAAATTATTTTTATCATTTGATATACATTGCATAGGAAAATCTGTCATTATATCTTTTCTTAAATGCTATCTATGGAAAAAAGTTATAGTACAGATAAACAAACTCCTACATGCTGCTTTTTGGAAGCTGCATAAACTAAAAATCTATATCTAAAATACACAGAATCCAGCTACATTTCAAGTTAATGTGAGTAATTATAGCTATCCTTACATCTTCTGTAATAAAAGGAAGCATTACCATTGTTTTAACTTGCCAGTTCATTTATACTCCTTTTTATGTTCAATAAGCCTAACTCAAAGCCTTCCTCTCTTTTACTTTTTCACTATCATAGGAAGGATATAAGAAATTTCAAATTATAAATGAGCTTCATTCCAGTAAGAACTGCTCCCCTGTATTACATCCAATATCTGCAAAATATTTTGCATACTACTTCTTTTGAGATCCCTTCATTGAGGGATGGCTGGACTAGAAGAAATTTTGCTTTCCACAAAGAAGCACGATTATGGAGCAGTATCTTCCAGCAGTGACTCCTGCTGTTAATAAGCTGATTCAGGAGGCCTTGTACAGAACAAAGAGACCCAAACTGAATGAAGAATTGAACCCATTAACTGGACTACATTACACACAAAAAAACAATGATTTTCCTGTTTACATTATATATTTAAAATTTACAATAAATTCTCAAAGGAATCCAAAGGCAATTCAACATGAAATCTCAATCTGTTTCCCAATATAAAGGGCCTTACTTACAGTAAATGCATAGACTAATTATGTGTTTAATTTGCAAATACATTAAAAAGGGACAAAAATGTTCTATTGTTTGAACTGCAAATACTTTCAAAAACTATTCAGAAGACAGTTTAAAAAAAACGTACCAAGACCAGCACATTCGTATTCATTTTTCTTAAATAAGCAGAAATATGCTGACAGAGAGGACAGAAGGGAGATGGGAAACTGAGACTCATTTTTTGTGACCTTTAGAACTAAGTCTGTCTGGAGTGAAACCTGCTCAGGAGAAAAGAAAATGTTTAATTTTCCTACTAGCCTTAAGGATTTCTGAATTAGTACATTTTCATTATGCATTGTCATCTAAGTCGAAGGAGGATCTATGCTGACCTCTGTCCTGCAAAGTTAGAAAAATACTTTCTCACTCCCTGTGAAGCACACAGCTGGAAGGACTGTCCGCTATACATGACCTGACAGTTCTTGGAATGTACCTGTAGTTCATGTTCACATAGCATTTTGTTTCACTGATGGCAGATTTCAACTCAGAAAACAAGTTCTTATATTCTCTGAATCAGCTAAAATGGTCTAAATGATGTTACCTTTGTCTGCATGTCAGATTTGCTTTTGACTTATTTTTCATCCTGCTCACTAGATAACTGATACGGAGAAAGGCAGATTAAGGCCTGACTGAGTTTGTGTGGGATTAAGGCTATTAAATCCACATAACTCACATTTCATTTGTGAAAATAATCTTTGCTTAGAATAGCTTAATATTTTTGGATGTATATATTACAGAACAGATTGCTTGATTGGATCTTAAAAGACATTTCCCACATTCACTGAAATTAAATACATTGGCAAAATAATAGTAATTTGGGGAGCAATCTTTGAAGATGTCTGAAAAATAATTCACTCTGTTTTCCTTCCCTTTCTCTCTCGCTCTTCTTTTTTTTTTTTTTTTAATTTGCCTGATGCTCATTCTCTTAAAATATAGCAGCAATTACCAAGCAAACATTTTTAAAAAGGAGCCTCTCTTTCTGTTCTGGGACAGATGGGGTAAAGAGCAATGTGAATACAACCATGTTTTATGAAATGAATCTCTACTCCCATTTATGGAAAAGGAAAATTTAGGGAAAAGTGATGTTTCTCCTTGTAATATAACAGAAAATACATGCAACTGATATATTGATTCACCTGCAAAACAGCCTGTAAGAACAACAATCTTCTAATTAATACTTCTGAATGACAAGATCATCTCAAGTTTTGAAAAACATTTCTAATGCTTGTTCTTATGAGATAGGCTACAACCACTTTAAAGCTGCCTACCTGCCCCCCCCCCCCCCCAAGTGCAGCTGGTCTCTGAAAAAGGGAAGGTTAAGGTAATGAAACAGTAAGAGAACAAAATAAGTAGGACTAGTCTACTTTGAGAGGCTTTTCTTGTTCCAAAACACTTTGCGTGCAAAAGACTCATCTCAAGGCTACGAGCTATAGGGTGTTTAGGCAGTTTCTCCTTTTACAATGAGCTTAGCGAAAAAATGACAAGTGAATGGCCAAGTGACAGGAGTTCTGATTCTCCACAGAGCAATGAAGTAGGGCGGCCTATCAGGAGATGCAATGAAATGGTAGGTTAAATTAATCCGGTTTACTCCCGCTTGCAGAGAAAGACCAGGGAAGAAGTAAATTCACAATACAGGCTTAAGTCTTGCCCAATGATATCAAAAGATTTCAGCTACTGAAAAGAAATTCATTCCTAGCCCCAATCTGTTTGAAAGCCAAAACAGTCTAAATAAATGGAGCCAGACTTACTTTTTCTCCATAAAAGAGAGCTTTAGACAGACACGGTGGATCAAGGAGTCAGAGCACAGTAATGCAGAAGTACACAGGTCTTTATTTATTGCCTTTGTGACCTCTACTATTGGGAAACTAATTCAGCAATAATGTTGAGACTTTAATGTGCAGATACATGAGCAATTACCTGGCTCACACTGACTATCAAAATCCAGCATGATAAAGAGAAAAGACCAGTGCAGCAAATCTGCAAAGTGAAACAGAAGGGAAGGAATCTATGAAAGGCAAAATGAAGATGAAGCTTGAAGATTATGGAGGAAAAGAACTTGTGAGGAGAGCTGAGCTTTTTGGGGAGAATTTCAGGACTAAGGAGCGAGGAGAGTTAGTTGTTGGGTAGGGGACAGAGCGATATACATTTTGAAAACTCCTGTCAGACCCAAGGAGATGAAAACATATTTCAGTGAGCAACTAACATCAATTGTCACACTAAGGATGGAGAAAGAGTTTAAGAGAAGACGAAATTGCTACAAAATAACCAAAATATAATCTGCTAAAGAAAACTCATGTTTTAGTGAAATAGTCCCAGTATGAGACTAGTTCAGACTTCTAATCACAATTTTAATAATACTGCCTGTTAGGTTCTGATAGGAAAAATCTGCTGTCCCTTAAGAATTGCAGAGGTTTTGATTCCACAAAACTAAGACTGAGCTGGCATTGGTTAAGAGCAGGTCCATACAGTATGTGGTAGGCATAGCGTGGACTTCAGCTACCTGCTAACTGCTATGAGACTTCTCAGTCTTCTTGAGGTGTACCTCCTTATAGGCAGCTTCAGTGACAGCACACAATTTTCTATGATTTCTCTCCATCTTTGGGGAGAGGCTGAAGAGGAAGAATTACTGTGCTACAAACTATGTTAATTCTCTACCTAAGGATTAGCAATATTGAGAACAAAAGTAACATTGTGTTCCATTAGTTGCTGCCAAAAGCCTTCTTCACTTTAAAGCTTTTGCAGCCCAAGGGCAATGAGAATGGTTGCATTCCCATCCAACTCTATAAATAAATGAGCAAAGTACTCTGAAATCAAAAGTGCTATGCAATCAAAGTATTGTGGGACTAAATTCTACTTCAATAGGTCACAAAATACAAAGACAGGTATTTTATTGGGTCATCTTTCAGAAACTTATTTAGCTTTCTCAGTGTTTGAAATAACTAGTGTCAAGCACTTCCATGACTATAAATGAGTCAACATGTGTGCTAACTAGGCAGAAAATTCTCTGAAGATTTCTCTTATAGGAAAGCTGATATATCAGGAGAACAAGATAAGAATAGGACATATCTTAGAAAAGAATCATGATATTCAGGACAATCAAATTAAAATAACAGAAGATTTAAAATGTGGAATTTTTTAAAGGTACACTATATCTGTACTGACTGTAAGGGAAAAACAACAGACTAATATGAGGAACATTTTCCAAGAGTAAATAAAGGTTTGGAAGAAAACTGAAAGCAAGCATGTAATAAAGATTTGAGACAGCCAGAAGTTTATCTGTAAACCAGGAAACAACAAGCTAAAAAACCATTAAGCAACCTAATACTGAAAAATAGATCTTAAGTGGTTG
This sequence comes from Rhea americana, assembly GCF_003343005.1. Taxonomy (NCBI): domain Eukaryota; kingdom Metazoa; phylum Chordata; class Aves; order Rheiformes; family Rheidae; genus Rhea; species Rhea americana. Next base: position 259,925 of record NW_028186990.1, on the reverse strand, counting down.
GGTTCAATAGAAAGCACAGCCTGGACAGTGAAAAAGCACACAGCTGGCATCAGGATCAGCTTGCAGGTAGCAGCTCAGATGGGCAAACTGAAATCCTAGATCTGCTGTATCCTCCCTTTTCAAGGTGAGAAGATGCAGAACTGGCTACACGCTCAAAGAACCAAAAAACACTGTCTTGTGACAGTGAGAGACTCACTCTCCAGCATTAAGTTTACAAAGTCATCCCTGTATTAGTCCTGATGCAACACAACAGTTTCCCTGCCCCTGACCTCAACCCTCTTCCTCTCCCCAAAACCATAAAGCCCACAACGAAACTATGTGAAAGTAAAAGTGAACCTATATTCAGTAGACTGGATAAAATGAACCATTTTGGTGCAATTATGCAAATAATTACTGAGTGGGGTATGAATAGCCAAAAGAACAAAACTGAACCTGACAAGAGAACAAAAATAAATAAACCTCAAGTAATATCAAGAGGGATTACTATAATTAGCTACCTGCATATCCTCAGTTTTCTATTATGATTAGAATTTGTGAAATAAGAAGAGACAATTCAATCTGACTGGTACAGCTCTGTAACTGTGCAAGAGTGATACACAAAGAAAAAAAATAGCATTTAAAAAAGTAAATTAAAGAAGACAAGAAATAAAAAAGTCAATTTGTCCCTCAAACATTAACCAGGTCCTGTTAGCGAAATGATTCTCAGCTCTAATCACACTCACTCTAAACTCAAGTTACCATCTGACATTTGATTCTCATTACACTTAACTCCTTTAGCCATCATGGGTTTCCTGGCACACGACAAAGTGACCCTTTCATATTCCCAAGCTAATGTAAAAAGCCTAATCCAAGCCTTTGAATTGGAATTCACTCCTTATATGCTTATCAAAAAACTGTCAATAAGACAGTTTGGCTTCTCTTTGAAAAAAACACAGTATTAAATCTAATAATCTCAAGAAGAATCCTATCTGAACTATTTCAAAACAAATCATAACTCAGTTCTGTGTATTACCAGTACAAATAAATAAAAGGGCAGAAACAATAGCACTGCAAGCTAATTTTCTCAGGGAGCCTAAGGAAACTTTCAGCCCTGTGAAGAAGTCAATGCAGCACGAACTCTTTCATCAAGTGGAATCAGCAAAGTTCACAGCTTGCCCACTCCCATCTTCAGACTATGCTTGCATCTTCCTTGGGTACCATTAAGAGCACTAGATGTTCGAGTAATATGAAATCTTTTTTGTTGCAGTAACAAACTACACATAACTTAAAAGCAAAACATAAAAATATCATAGCAAGTTGGCAGCACAGTATATTGTGCTTATCTGGAAAAATAAGAAATAGTAAACAATTTTTGTTGTGAGGAATAAACACCATATTCTGTTAGGGATGAAGACAGTCTAGTAATCAATTGTTGCTTACATTTCTCCTTGATCATACAGGAGTCTTTTCACCCTTGTGTGCTTCAGTTCTCTGTACATTGTGTAATCTCTCTCCAGTACAGAATTTGAGATGTTAAATAAGTATATGCAAAACCTCTGGAAATTGCTTAATGTTAGTAAGTATGCTACAGTTTTTAGTGAACAGTGCTTTTTCAAAATAGTATTAGAAATCTTTGTTGCTATAAACACAGAAAGAAGAATCTGCCCCAGCTCGAATTGCTGTTGCAATATACTTAACACACCTTATCTACTCAGAGGCTGAAGAAATTTTGCCAATTATATAAAACTGTTTTGACCTCTGAAGTGTCATCAAAATCTTATTGCAATGATTAACATTCTGAATTTCAATATTTGAGCTTTAGAAAGCTTAAACGTGTTCTGCATATAGAGCACCTTGGTATATGCCCTCAGCTCTTAAGAAATGCAAATTGTTTAAAAAGAATCATTCTGCAAACTGCATGAACTTGGTACAGGATACTTAAATTTTGGCCATCAGCATTTTTATCGTTCATAGCTAACCTGTTACACTGTCAGAATGATTTTTGCCTCTGAAGAGCATCTGTTTCTCAAAATAAAGCTTTTTCAAATTCTGAACATCCTCTTTGTATTATTATTAAACCACTTCGCAACAGCAGTATTTATGAACAAAGCACTCTTTATCTCCAGGTAACTGACATTGGTGAGGGTTAGATGACCTTCGTGGTGCTGCTACATTTGTAGTTCCCTTGCACAATCAGTTATCTCATGATAATGCTGTTTGTCAGAGAATATTATAATGCAATAATGATGACTTATTTTTTCTGTGAAAGAAAAGATCTGCTCTGACTGGTATACAGAAATGTTCACACATGGGTCATTGACAAGGGAATTGTAAATTATTCAGTAATAAAAAAAATAATAGTAGGCATTTATATAGCACCACACCTCACACATTATGACTTCTAGGCTCATTATAGTAAGTATTATTTGTCAAGAAAAATTGAGTGACCATCCAAACTTCCAACAGACTTTATTTTATAATGGTACATGAAGAAAATGGTAAATTTCAAGCCTTCAAGATCAATTAAGAAATAGTCTAGCACAATATATTCCAGTCCCTTTGTTTAAATAAAAAGGAAAAACAGTGAGGGAAAACATATACAAAATTAAGCATCACAACAACAACTGAAGCTTTGAATCAGGAAACTTCTGCTGCAAACCTCTCAAACTTGAGGAAAAAGAGAAGAAAAAGTTCATGCATACATGCAAATAAATATGTACATTAGCTCATGTTTTCAAGCTTATCTTCACAATCATGAACATAATCACTGCAAAGAAATACCTGATTTTGGAGCCTGAGTCTCCTGACAAATACATTAGACAATGGAATTATAAATGCTACACATCTAAAGAAGTCTGTGGCTACTAGCATTCAAAGATTTTTCTTGTATTTATGCACTAAAATATCTTATTTCATAGAATTTAGAAAAAAAATCTAGAAGTGAAAATAAGCGACCTCATATATGGACTAGGTGAACTATTCCTATAAGTGTAATCTATTATTTGCCTTACTTTTATTGGTAGGATTTCTGCAGGATTAAATTCCCTAAGAATTTTTGGCAACTACATATCCACTGAAAAGATGAGAATCACAGAATAGTTTAGGTTGAAAGGGACGTTCAGAAGTCACTTGCTCATGGTAGAGCTTACTGAAGTTAGATTATAAAATTAGAGAGCTGCATTTTAAAACAAATCAGTCAAAGTGCAATGTTCACTCCTATTATCCATCAGAGTATCACTAACTAAAATTAAAATTTGAAATGAATGAAGTAACATTTCAACATAAGCTTTTATTTGATAGTATTTAATATAAAAGTCTTCAGAGCAATAACACGTAACAGCTTATGACCAGGATGTGGAACCAATCAACACCGAGACATCCAGGTAAACATGTCATAATACATTTTTCTGAAAATAAATCAAAAAAAAAAAAAAAAAGACTAATGTGTAAACCAGAATCCGAGGCAAAAGTGGCTTCATTTATCTACATGATACTGTATTTCTCTGCGATACTAAAGATATAATGCACTTCAAAAATCTATTTAAAATATTTTTACAGAATTGCTCATACCAAATAATGTCGGAAACAGTAATTGATATGCATATTAAGTCCATTGTTTGGTGTTTACATTTTTAAAATGTTTTGATACAGAAATAAATTAGGTAACAAAATTCATCAATATTGGGATAAATTCTAACATCTTATTTCTGATCTTATTTCAAGAAGTAAATCTCAAATTTATGTAAGAAAAAGGTGGTTCTGGGTAAGTAAAACTAATTACCCAGTTTCATGTGTAAAACCTTTAAATCACAGATATTTGAACATATGTTTTGAAGCTTAGGAACTTGCTAATACTGATGCTTGACAACATAGAAGATTCCGTCTTTCCAAAAACAAAAGCAAAACAAAAAAGGCAAAAGGTGTTTACATAAACCCAAAATCTGCCTTCAAAATCTAATTTAGAATTTATCATCCAGCAATCCAGAAAACACTGCAGAAGTAATAACTAAATATTGATTTGAGTAATATGAATTATTGCCTTCAATTTAACTGGAAAGAGGAAACTAGTGTTTAAAAGACAGTAGTATCTGAGGATAATAATGGATAAAGAACAACGTATCCTCAAGATATTTCACATTTAACTGGCACTGCTTTTAAAGAGTTAGTTCCTAAACGTTTAACCTATCTTACATCACTGAAGATTATTTAGGGCTTTTCAGATAATATGCTATAGTCACAACACAAATGCATAAACTACATAAAGATCAGTGCTAGGATCACCTGTTCTAAAGATGAGTTACCTGAGATAAAAACTGCTTTCTTTTATAGCCTGCCAACTGCACAGCAGTAACAAACACTGTAAGTATATGTATGTGTATATACTCAGACACCTGTATATGCACAGGCAGGAAAGTGTCATAAAGTGCACAAAGAGCAAATGATCCAAAATAATTTTAAGACTAATTTAATATATTTTTCCCTTCTTTCCTTTTCCACCATTTCCGAAACTGTACGATGAAACTGAATAAATCTCTGTAGCTTAGGTCTCTCTTTTCTTGGTATAAATCATTTTGAAATCTTTTGAACTGCAATAAAAAGATGACTTGTCATAAGGTTCTCATATGAGATTTCATTGTAAGTAAAAGTCAAACATCTAGGTTATCACATTAAAAGAAAAATTTTGGAAAAGAAGTCATTGTATTTTAGAGACCTGGCTTTCCTAAGAATGTTTCCTACAGCAGAAACAAGATACATCTCCTAAAGTTCAAAGTAATTACTGAAACTGGTTAAGAAGGGACAGGACTCTCTCATCTCACCAACTCTAAACCATTTAGAGCTTTGTAATCAAACTATTAATATAAAACAAAAATAACTAGCAATTAATCCATAAAATACATCATGGATAAACAACTACCAACTGAAACCCAAACACTATAAAATACTCCTGAGCTGCTGTGCAGTTCTATTTCTGTTCTTTCATCCGAGCAGCAGCCAAATAAGGGGCACCTTCTTCCAGAAGAGGGTTCCAGAGAACATGAAACCATGAGCGACTGCAGTCTCAGGCTAGATTACTTCAATCAACACAGCAAAATATTTTGTCTATAATTTTGGCTGCTTAATTTATATTGCACAATGAGAAACATTTAACAAGAAATGCTTCTATTTTCTTGACTAAATCTTACGCCAGGAAATAAAACCAATCAAGTTAAAAATTTGCTAGTCTTGATCTTAGTTTCAACGTATTCCACAACAGCTACTTTTCTCCAGGATCATAAAAATAAATGCAAATAAAAAAAAAAAGTCTTCCACTGTAACAGTGGACACAGACCTCTTGATATTCACAACTTCCATATCATGCTGATTTTCCCCTCATTCTAAAAGGAAACACAAAAAGTATTTTATGAAATAATTGACTTTGTCCTGCATTCTTAGAAGACAAAATTCACTCTGTTTATTCAGAGACTGGCATCTTTTCTTGAATACTCAAAACACACCAAATTTCAACTGTTATTTAGTCTCTAGACCTTGAAGCACTGGACAAAACTCTTTCCTGGTTTGCCACAAGCATTTGCTGTCACCACATATTTTCAGTCTCATGCTCCTCTTTACTTCCTTCCCTCTGTATTGATCAAGGCCTAGATCCTTACTTGTTGTTCCGTGGTATTTTGAATTTTATTTTAAAGCATTTGATCCAGTTTCCCCAAACTTGATAAACTATTCCATTCCCTGTAATTTATAACAAAATACAAGCTGTTAGAAGACAAAGGATGCTACTTGCATCCTTCAGTAAGGTACAAAACTAAAAGCTTGCATTGAACACTATCAGGATATCTTCCCGATTTCCAGCTTTCAAAACTTGCATTTTATCACACATAGTTGTAGATACAACATATAATATTGCCTTAGAAGAGAAGATGAATGTCTGGTATGTTATACTCCTGTTGTCTTTCATTCAGTGATCTCAAAGAACATTAAAATAAATGCAAGACTCCTCACCCTCTTATTTTAAATGAGGCATTATGGTCAACACTACATATGTAAATACTACCTATAATACCTAAAAGACTCATTTCTAAATTATTGCATAGGATTTCACCTGAATGACTCATTGCCATTAATGGCAGTCATGTACTTAAAAATGCAGCATATTATGCTGAGTTATGATGTGAAGGCTTATATAACTGATTAATAAATAACCAGCATATATTCAAACACTATGGATTTTGTTGGCTCCATCTGCAAGGCAGCAAAATTGATACTGATCAAAAATTTCTTAAGACACCTATAAATTATATGGTAGAAAGTAGCATCATATCCACAGAGAGAAATAAATGCATCCAGGGAATATAACAAGTATCAAAATACAACCATCATGCAAGTCATTACAGACTATGCTCCAACCCAAGTGAAACACTGGGGCATAGGAACACATAGCAACATAAACTAGTCAGAAACTGAAAGCATATCATGAAAACCCGGCAAAACTGTTGGACAAATTACATTGCATACTAATTTATATTGATTGGAAATAGCTGCTAAGTTTTTAATCCTACGAGTCCTTTTTCTTTTTGAAATCCCCTCTTTCTTTCTGAAATCTCTGCAAATATAAATCAATTTGAAAAGGGCTGCAGTAAAGTTGGTTTACTTTTACATTTATTTATTGTATTATTAATAAACAAATAATGTATCTCATCTCAAAGTTGGTCCTGCTTCAGCCTTGCTCTGAACCTGTGCCAAAAGCTAACCCTTTTTAACTTGGGTATGAATGAGAGCTTTCTTATTTGAACTGGAGAAATCTGAGGAAGATGATCACACCACTTTCTTCTTCATTCGTTCCTACAGAAAATTAACGTGCCTAAAGCTGCTCTTGCCTTGTGAGCCATCTAGGCTTGGAATAGACTTCTCAATATATGTGTTTTTTTAAATTAAACAACTTTGCCAAATCTAATTTACACCTTTCTCAAAAAGTTATTGAATGAAACTTGTATTCCAGCACTCGCATCATACAATTCACTTTTGAATCTCCCCCAGTTTCCCGCAACTCTTCTTCCTCTCAGAGAGTTCTTCATTGTCACCTACAGCCTGTGTACGAACTGTACTTGACTTGAATTTCTTCCTATGCTTTTCTTAAGCATTTTCCAAATATTTGATTTTCTTTTCTTGTTCTTGGTTTAGCCCTTCATAGCATTGTTCTGTGTTCCTAGAAATACCTTTGCCTGCACTCATCAGCTCATTTCTCCTTTCCACTTACTCAGAAAGGTCAAACCTTAAAATAGATCTCTAAAGAAGTATTTCCTCTTGCCATTAGTATCTCTATCATGCATCTCCTGTGGAAAAATTGTTCTTCATTTTGAATTATTTTGTTTATAACCTCTATAAGCTTGTGACAACTTAGAAAAAATTCTGCCTTTATTTCAAGAGGGCTAACCAAGAAACAATATACTTTTAAAGGCAGGTATAGTTCTGTATAAATGTGCATTAATAAGAAATTAAGATATTGTCCCATACAGAAATACAAAATGAAATATATCATTAATGTGAATTGCTTAAGAAAGATGTATGAATAGTTTAATAACATATTGGCAATCTATACCTAGTTACACTTCTGTAGCCAATGCTGTAATGCACAATGGTAGTATTTTGCATTATATTTTGATCCTATTTAGGAACTATTTTCCTTGGCTTAGCATTAATTTTAAGCAAATGTGGAAACTGTACAAAAAATGTTTTATTGGTTCAGTTGTGATACAGCACATAAATATATTTCCTATGTCATGGGATTAAAAATGAATTAAATCTATATTATCAGGCTATTTAGTGTGTAAGTGTGCCAGTAAGTGCCCTATTTTTGTGCCCCAATTAAAAAAAAAAGGGTGGGGGGAGAGAGAGACACAAGAAGAAGGAAGAGGAAGAAGGAAAAGGTCAGGGAGAAGGAAAAAACAGCTAGAAAAGTTAAACTACTGTTTTCAAATTATTATATAGTATACTACGATTTTTCCAAGGGATTCGAAGGAGTTAAATACCATATTCTCTTCAGAGTTTAAATTTCAGTTTAGAAATTTTTGTGTCAGTTTAGAAATCTGAACCTTAATGTTTTAGCACTATGTATTGGACTTTTTTTTGGTTCATTTTTTAGAATTACATACTTATATTGTTGAATAGTAATGTTAACAGTTTGTCTCTGATAAGGAGGAAAACACATCAAATATGTCAAACGATAGATGAAAAGAGACATGAATGTGTTTCTTAAATCTGATATAGAAGAATTAAAAACAGTTGCTGAGTTAGCAGCAACCTGTGAAATCCTAATACATGTTTTCCATACTCAAAATTAAGGAGGAAGAAAAACTTCCAAATAAAAATTGATTATATTATTATATATTATATATGTTGTATATACATATGTACCACACATGTTGCATATACATATATAATATGTACATATTATATTTTGATTATATTATTATGTATTATTGATTATAATGGATATAACTCATAAGTACAATTTATTAGTTGTATTTTTTTTCCATTCTAGAAGAATATTTTGTTCTGTTAAGAGTTGGTACAAGTTTTGATTCAAAGAACATTTACAGTTAGTTAATCTAAATATTTGCAGTTACTTAGAGAACTAAAAGGAAAATACAAGCAAATACTGAAGTGATTAAAATATCTACTTATTTCTTGATGCTATTTAAAATATTTGTATGAGTTTTGTTAACTAATAGTCTAGGAGCAAGGAATGGGCACAAAATCATAGGGTTAGCATTTAAGTGTCATATACGAATACGGAGGAACGTCACAAACTAAACCTAAGCTAAAAACGTAGAAAAGATGTTTCTTCTCAGCAGAAATGCATCCAGTCTTTATCTTCCAAGAGGTTACCTAGTACATACTACCCAATGTACACTTCCTGGACACAGATATTCACTCTTGCTCTTTTGTTGGTACAGGAAGGAGGAAATTCCTTACTCCTCTTTCCACTATCTCTCTCCAAGGGAGAAAACAGAAAGATTTGATAGAAGAATGATACATTTGACATTTGATGAGCCTCTTCCAATTGTCCTCATGAAAACTCCAAGGTAGCTATATTTAAATATTGGTTTGAAACAGGTAAGCCTATCACTTCTTATAACTATCACTTTTCAAGATAATGGGGGTGGAAGTTAAAAAAAAAGAAAAACTAATAAATTGTTCTCTAATGAAAACAGAAACAAATAATTTCTTTCAGCTTAAATCTCATAGCAAGAGCCACTCCATCAGCCAGAAAAAAAGGTCACTTTATACCCACAAAACATGTGGATTCACAGTGAATCCCAGTTCTGGCTGTTGGGAAGATAAAAACAAAAGAAAATGATCACACAAGTAAATAGAGCATATGGTCCAATTAAGGATTTATTGACATTTAATTGTTATTAATCATGCCACATTCTGTCACAACAAATCACCAATTATGGACAATAAGCTGTGTTTAATAGGCTTCCATAAAGCCTCATTTGTGTGTGTGTGTGTGTGTGTGCACGCGTGTGTGTGTGTGGCTGGTGTGGATGTTTATATGGGGGTGTCTATGAAATCACTAATTTTTTCCCCTTCTCACTATTTTTACTCAAAATTGTAGATTAAAAAAAATGCAACTATCAAAAAATAATTCCCAATTTTATTTTAAAAATATAGAAGATACCCTTCCAAGCGGGTAGTTTGAACATAGAATTAATACTTTCATAAACAGATGATGGCCTTATCTGGCCTCCCTTTTGCTGAGGTTTGAAGACTATGAACCTGACATTCCGAAAGACCAAAAATCTCTCTTAATCCATAGTACAGATGGAACTTGGGAAACAGCATCATAAACTTCCTCAGGCTACTCCAAAATGCCTCAGTAATGTCCTGGAATGCAGTACTGTCCTTGACCTCTCGCAGAGACTGATGAAACTAGTGCCAATTACTGACAATTTGGTTGGTTCATTCTACAGTGTAGACATCTGTAGCTCATGAAATGAAACAAGATCACAACTGCTTTCACACAGGTCACCGTGCAGCCATCAGTGGGTAACAACTGTCACTCACTCCCAACTGAAAACGTAATCAAGTTGGCAGCACAGAGATGAAAGTCTCTATTTTCCATTATCATGAATCTGAAGCAGCTATTCCTTCCACTGAGGACTCCTTCCTTCCTTCCTTTTCTTTGGAAATTTACATTGTTATCCAAATTCATAAAAAAGGTCATAAATATAAAAGAGATGTTGATTTTGTAATGTACTGGAAGCTTAATCGATTTAGATTCTAATGGCGTAATGACAGGAAAAAACTAAAGTCAGATGTCCCTCATGGCTGCGTACTGCTAGTAGCATCTTTCCAGTCATATTAAGTGGGCTGCATTTCAGCTATCTCTGCTGACATTAGAGCCAGAAATGTACAATAAATAGAGCAGCAGTTTCTCAGGTGATTAGTCTTTGTGGAAACTAAGAAAAATAGACCTGTTAAAGTCCTATGTAATGTGTGCTCTGCCAATCTAATCTTCAGAAAGCAAAAGCGTGGATAACAGCAACCAGGCATTCTCCGAGAACGAGGAGTTCATCGCACAGCACGGAGAGCACCTGGGACTACAACCCAACACCACACACTGCTGAAAGCTGATAGTTGAACTTCAGTAATTCCCCCTTACTATATCTCTTCATATGTCAGAAAACAATTCTATCTGCTCCTCAAGAATGAGGTAGACAGATAGACAGGTAGTTCCCTCCAAACCGTATACTCACATGAACAATGTTTTATTTTTTTTTTTTAATCTAGTGCCCCAAGGTAGATAGGGACAGAGATGGATCTCTTCACCATGCTGAAAACTGTTTCCTATGCCACCTCAACAGCTTCCTTAGCAGATTTTATGTTGTTAGCAGGGCAGAGGCACTGGGGCTAAGGATCAGATAGCCTCTGAGGTCTGATAAACAACAGCCATATAGCCTGCAAGAATCTCACAGTCAAGAAACAGCTGAATTATTGAAAAGACAAAAGCATAAACAAATAAGATGTTTTCTGAAGGCCATCTGCTAAAGCAACAAATACAATTTTCACCCAGTTCCTGGATAACAGATAGATTCAAAAAGTTTACTAATCTTGAAGATGAAATGACTGTCAGAGGGACCTTCCCTCAAACCAAGGAGGAGGAAAGGTTTTAACAGTGAACAACACTGTTAGTATCTTTTAACAGAGTCTCTAGCAGCTAATAGCACTTTGTTGCCCTTTAATAAAAAGAACACTTCAACCAAAAATAGACTCGGTACTCTCCACTCCAGTCTTAACCAGCCAAAACAGAATTTGACATTTCTTTTTCTATATTTTTTTCTTTTATTTTTTAACAATGAAAATGGTACTACATTTTGTTTTCAAAAACGTATTTGCTTTAAGATTGTGTCATATTGGTTCTGGTCATTACAAATAACAAATTCATTATATTCAGTCTCTTCATATCACAAGACATTATATCAGTCCATGAAAGTCACTAAAAAGATGAAAAAGTAATATCACTACAAAATCAAAGTTTTTTTTTTTTTTTTTTTTTTTAAGTAATTAAATAACTTACAACAAATCAAGAAGGGAGAAAACTTTGGAGTGGAGATCTAGTATTTGTTATGAATAGTTGTTGTTCACATCTGAATATCTAAAAGTCATGATTTTTTATGATGATACATAAGCTTTGTTATTTTACCTCTTCACAATAGAAAACTCATTTCATTACCTGGATGCCTTATCTGAGCAAAGCTACAGGGTTGCACTGTTGTGATTGCCCTTGAAAATAAGATGAACTTGTTATTTAACAAAACTAGTAGTGTAATATCATAAAATAGATTGTTTCCATTTCACTTTTATTCATTTTTTTAATAACAGCTTCTAATATTCTGCAGAATTATCTGGTTTTTAAAATTAACAGAAAAAAATATGGAATAAGAGCTGAGAAATAAATAACTATTTCCCTTTTATGGTTTTAACTAAAGTATTTCTTAAATGGGTATTAAAATGGCAAGTCATCTCAGTTGATGCTTGCACATTGCAAAGCCTTTCTGAAAAATTCCAGTAACTCTCCATTTTTTGCATTAAGGCTGATCCATCAGGCCAAGTATCTCATCCAACATTCTTTTCCTATTTTATTTTCTCTGCAATATATCTAGTACTTCAACAATACTAACAAAGTTGTAGAATACTTTTTGAACGATCTCTGAGAAACTGTTCAGTAAAAATGCCTGAAATACCTGGTATTTCTTACTATATTTTATCTATTTTAACATGAGCAACATATGCTTTTACACAAATTAAGCTTACCCAGAGATGAACCTTATGAAACCCCTACAGACAGATTTTACTGAAGAAGGCCCATCATAGTAGAACAACAGTTCTTCAGCATTTTCAATTTTTATAAAGGAAAATGTAAGAATGTATTTTTTTTTTAAATCAAAGATAGCGGATATTCATGGCCAATATACTAGCAATCTGGACTATATTGCCACCTACTTAGCATTCATATTTCATCTTCAACAAATATTTTGTCTCATAGTCATGACTCATTAAAATTCTAAAAAGGCTTCTGCTTCTAAGTGTTTGTTTTACACTTTCAGTAATTTCTTCTCAGATAAGAGTTAGATACAGTAACTAATTATATATAAACTAATACTGATTTCTTTAATTCCACACATATCCACAAACACATATGCATAGATATACAAGCATATAGCAACATATTAACTAAACTATACAGTGATTTTTTTTTTTATTTAATAAATAATGGTTATATCTGAGCAATTATTTCAGAGTTCAAAACAAAAATCTTACGCAAAGGCTTCAGGACATATACAAGCCGTTTTCACAGAACGGACACTGGTAAGTTGTTTATACTTACCAAAATGAATTGTAACCAGTCAGGAGTAATATGAAGTATATAATACCTTGAACTAAGCTACTGAACTAGTAGAACTTAGCTCAGTAGCTGTAGGTCCTGAGAACATAAAATCATCTATGCATTCAGTATCATTTTAACCATCATTATAATAATCTATTTTCTCTGAGACCCTAAAGACATAGAAAAAAGCAACTGTTTCAAAAATTCTACCTCTAAGGTATAGAGAGCTACCTTTAACTATTAGAATGAATAATAGTGTGTCCTCAGTCCTGAGAGGATGAAAAGAATGTGGGAAAACTTTTTTTTTAACATAACAAAACTAGTTCAGTAAAAATGAAAGAGCTGAACAGAAAATTCCTTCCGACATTCACATTTACAAGCTATTTTGTTCATATTTTATTATAAGTATTTTATATCGTATTTTGATCATTTGCTTTAGTCGAAATCTTACTGGAAATATTGTAAGTTTAAAATTAAGAGAAGAAACCCTGGAATCAAAATGCAAAGCTGAGGAACAAATACTGACAGTTACATAGAAAAGAACACAGAAATGAGATGTAGACCAAAATGTTCCAACTTAAAGTCATAAATAAAAAAGAATAAAAAATAAAATTAGGCAAATGGAGAGAAGTGATTTCACATTCATAGGAGTTGAAGACCCACTGATCTCAGCAATAATAATTTGAAGTATGTTGTCAGAATCAGACTCACCTAAATCACATATAATTTCTCATTAATTTGTTGACTAAAGCATAAAAAATAAAACCATGTAATTCTCTAACTATTCACTCCTCTGGCTTCTTGCAATGTCAAAGTAAAGCAAACAGCACACAAACAGACTTATTACTGAACATACTACCAAAAAGAATTATGTAAAATTTTGTTTTCTTCGACAGTTTATAAAAATCTTTTCACCTCTGAAAGAAGACTGGTAAGAGAGAAGGAAAAGACTGTAGAGACCAGCTGAACTACCCACTAAAATAAACAATCTAGAGTATACTAGGAAATATGAATCACTTCACTGGATAGCTCACTCTCATAATAATTGCCAGTTGATCAAAATTTCCAATGAGTGGATTCTTTTTAAAAAATGTTTTACAATCTTGTCAGATTAACTAGCATTTCAATGGAATTTATCTCTCTTTCCCACTACATACAGTCTTACATTTCTTATATTCTTATTTTGCTTCTCCTCTTCACCTTTAGGTAAAGGAGGGGGCTTGGGTTTTTTTGTTTGTTTTTATAAAGTAAGACTGAGATGACTTTCTTTTCTCTTCACATACCAACTCAAATGTTCATTTTTCTATGTCCAAAAGTGATGAATTATCTGAAATTTAAACCCAAAACTTCTTCATTTCAGCTACAGCAATCACCAGTGCTATTGTTATAACGAACATACCTGACCTCACCATACCTGAACTTACATTAATAAAAATGCAGTAAATTAATAGCAACTAAGTATCATAGAATAATAAAAGCAGCAGAAAAAAATACTACTTATTTTAATTGTAGTTTTTGATAGTAGGAAAAGCACATTCTTGTATATGTTAATGGCATCTGATTTTATTGCCATTTTGTATGTCACTTGCTTTCATTTATAATACTCTAAATTCTAAGTATCTGTGTTCCTATATGCTTGTACAAAGTCTACCAAAACTACTAGTCTTCTGGACTACAGTAAAATATAAACAATGAATATCAAGATATCATGAAAATTGAAAAAATTCCCAACAGGCAACCATAATGACACTACTTTAAAATTATAGTATGTTAAAACTTCAGAAGGTTGCATAATAAAGTTCCTAAATGATTAATTTAATATACTAATTGTTGCCACTATGATTGCAGAGGCAAGGTACTAACAGGTGTGGAATACATTAATGTCATCTGACTAAGATAGTCAGGTGTGAAGAAAAGTTAAGTAAATGCTGATGCCTCCCAAAGAATTTGTGGTGTGAACACTTATAACCGAAATGTAGGTTTATTTTATTACCATTATTTCCTTGCAAATAAGGTCAACAAGTAACATGGAATAGTGGATGTTGTAAGGGACCATTTATTCTGCAATGCACAAAATGTTTTACTTTTTTTATCAGAACTTCTGTCTGCAGTTTATTGCTTTGTATATCATCACTGTAGTGATCATCACTATCATCTGCAGTTAATTTCCACAATAAATATTTTAGTGATTTCTCTACACCAAAGAGTAAGCCTCACCTAACTACATTTTCCAAAGTGGATCTCCATATTTGTTCAACTCTCTCTTTATAACGTGCAAGTTCTGATCTAAGCCTAAAGCACTAAGGCAATCAATGCTGATGAATGACTAGAAATGGTTTCCTTATTCCACTCCTCACTGAATAGAAAGTTTCCATTATCTCCCTCAACATCTTCACTCTATCAATTTGACAGGGGCATGCAGTTCTACACTCCACTGCTTTCACTCTAGAACTGTATACAGCCTTTCTATCTTTTTCTAATATAAAAGAAAAATGATAAATTATAACATCTAGTGAAAACTTCTTGTCTTCCCCCCTAAATGTCATCCTTCTTTTTTTTAATTGTTCTACACTATAGTAAATACATTTCAAATGCATATTTAGGATAAATATCCAATGTCAGTCAACATATGTATGCACAGGATACAAAAGCTTATTTGGACTAGAAAAAAAATTCATTACAACATAAAAAATGCTAATCTAGTTAAGTCATGATGTAAGGCACGTATAACAAAAAATTTATAGTATAACACCCTAGTGTTGTTTGATGTATTATTATTATTGACTTATTATTGTACCTTCACAATATTTGTCTTATCTTTTTAAATGGAACATTCTTTAACATGCATAGCAATGCAAAGATAAGTGACAAAAATGAAAATGCTCACTGAACTAAGCAGGATTTTATTAATCCAAGTTAATAAAACACTGTTAATTGTAAAAAGAAAGTATACAGAATATTAAGAAAAGTAGTCATAAACTGACTAATTTTTGCAACATACTAAAAAGAGAGTTCCCTTCCTTCAATACACATCATATTGGCAGAAGAACAATCTAATCCTTCCCTGTAGTGTGGCGTTTGGTCCTTCCTAAGATCAGCTAGCATTTTTCTATAACAAAGATACTATTGCTGCATGACCCAAGATACCATGGTCCTTTGTAACTCCTGCTTTCTATTTACTGGCCCATTATGTTTCTAGCTTTTAGTCTTTAACAAAGACATAACATTTATCATACAGTGGTGATGACCTGTGGTATGTCCCGGGACATGTTCTCTCAACTCTTTCAAACTTGGCACCTTTTACATTGTTGTTCATTATGAGTCCCATCAGGACTTATGTCTTCCAAATCAAGTTTTATGGATGCTAAAAGAAAATACACTTTTTTGTGGTTTGTATTATTGATAAGACGCATACTTGAATCAAGTATTTTGATACTAAGATGACTTCTGGAGAAGGGATCAGCAGTTTCTGCGGGAGCAGAGGATGTGGCTCATGATCTTTTCTTTCCTGCCTTACTATTTCCTCTTCAGATCTCACTGGGAAGTGGGAAAAGGATGAAGTTGAGGGCTTTACCAAAGACTGCAGTGAAAAGTAGAGCTGCGAATCTCTCCTACCACTTCTCCATCACCACCACACCCCCTACTCTAACATATCTCTCTTCTGTCCCCTTTCTCAACATGGAAATCACCAGTGCCACAAACATGGCAGCTTTAATGTGACTTGTCACCATGGATGACAGGCTGCAACATCAGACACAAGCAGGCAAAATGTGGGAGCAAGACACATGTCTCCAGCCTCCCTTTCATTTTCCCTCCCATCCCCTTTCCCCTCATTGCTGGAAATGAGGCTGTTGGAGCAGACTACTCTAGGCTGGGCTGGGGATAAAAGGAAGAAGGTATAAAAGATTAGATGATTCTAGACAGTGGAGATGGAGACCCAAGATTAGCACTGCAGTTATCTCAATACTATAGTGATAATCAAAATTATTAGGTGATAAAAAACATACTTTCAGAATTATGATCCTACCTACAATGCACGCTTTGTAATATATACAGTAAAAGAAACCTCTTCATATTAACATTATCCCTCTAAATGTGAACTAAATTTTTATCTACTTCCATTTCTCATTATAAAAGCCCTCCCCTCCCCCTCCCAAAAAAAAGTAACACAAACCTCTTCCTATTAATCTTTGTTCTATCAGGTCATTCTGTGATTAAGGTAACAGTTTCAGGTAAATTTAGAAACTCAATGGTATTGAGTGGTATTCTGCAGACTCTTTCCATAGAAATCCAACTGAAAGCTTACCTGGCCATATTCAAGAGCTTAGAGAAGTCTGATTTCAGTTATCATAAATGTTTTTAAGAGTAGAAGAGTATTTTGGAACTTTGATTCCATATATTGAAATAGTTAATACACTAATCAACCAACAGATTCTGCAAAACAACTGCTTTCTCTCCTAGCTTCCATTTGCTATTTTGCATGCCTTTAATACAGCCAACCAGAATAGGAAGTGAAGGCACTCATGAACAAGAATTCTCCACAAACACCATCTTGGGATTATTTCATCTTTGCTACATGCTCACTTTATCTACATAATACATTCACTTTTTAGAAGATTTGTATCCTTATTGCCTAGTGCCCTATGTATTCAACTCATATTGGCTACTTAAAGCAGTCATTCACACAAGAATAACTAGACTCACACAAGAATAACTAGACTGAAAACCTCCTTTTGGTCAGAAAAGGGATAAGAAAAGAAAATGCATACCCTATGCCTATGCAATTAAATAAGGTATTCTTCATAATCTGATATAGAAATATACAGAGTTTAAGTTCATTTAGGCTCTCTTCATTAGTTGCAACAAATGCATTCAGTACATCTGTGTACTTCTATGTTCTTATATACCAAGCACAGGACTTGGCAGAGGTACTTCCTCAGAAAATACCAGTATTTAAATCGATTTTAATTAAAATAATTATCACTGAACTTCTAAACATATCCTGAATTCACAAAATAAAGATAAAATTGTATATAAAAAACACGACCAAAAGTTTTACAATTCATTTTTTTTCCTCCATAGGAAATTATTTATTAAACAGGACTGGTACTCCTAAAGGCGACTAGCATTAGTTTAATTAATCCATCTTGTTTTCTTACGTAGACTTTACTTCTGAAACATCATCATCAAATACCAGGTTATGACAAAAAGTTGTTTCAGTGCCCTAGCAGATCACATTTTCTTATTGAGCTTCCTGCCCTTTCCTACCTGTCCGGCCTCCCTCACAGCTTCAAATAAAAAGTACAGCTTGATCTTTTCCTTGATCTTTCTGTAAAAAGCAATCTATAATATTGACCTCTAAAAGGCTGCTAGCAATTAGATTTCCCAAGAAGCTACAAGATGAAAACAACGTCAGACAATTCAGGAAGAGCCAAAGACTGTAAGAATTCAGGGCTTTTTTCAGCTTAAAACTCCTTTACCTGGTACAGGCAGAAGAAATGCATCAGCTAAGCAAAAGAGAGTCATTGGTCCTAATCTCCAAGTTACCATCCCCTGTAAATGAGACTGCTGCCCTTGGTCTTGAAAGCTGTCAGCCCACTGTGGACAGGAGCCTTTAGTTCTTTCAGGCACTATCCCTCAGCCAAGATTTATACTGTTCATAAAAGCTTTGTGTGCCTCAAATACACCAGCCATCTCCTGTAGATACATGGTGACTGGAAGCCTTCCTTTGTCTTTCACAACGATGAAAATGTCAAACAAGTTTCTAGGTTTTGCACTGCTAAAAAAGGACCACAGATGCACAGGCATGAAAGGATCAGCTAGAAGTGAAAGAGCAGAGAAAACATCTGCAGAGAAAAAGTCACTAACTGGGAGCCACAGGGGAAGAAGAGCTTGAAAGTGAGACTTTATAAGGACAGTGAAAGCTGCTAACTGGGAAATGCCAGGAGCAAAGTGGAAAAAAAATTCTCAAGTGAAGTAAAGTGGTTAGCTAGGATAGCTAGGGCACTTCAGAAAGAGCCACACAAAACAAATGCTCCTTGGAATTAGCTGTAATTAGATCTGTATTTACATTTCAAGCCTTCATCAAAATAAACAGTCAGAATAAACAAAAATAAAAAATGAAAGCAACTTTCAATTTTTGTCAGAGACTGTGTTCTAAAATACATTTTGTGTACTTAAAGAAAATATCTGGATACATTCAGTAATCAGATTGTGAGTAAAGATCTCCATCATATCTCTTATGAAGTATGAGAACTGATTGTGCAACCAAACCTATAACATCTACTTTCATCAGCTGAATAATTCTTTGCCATCATGCTATTCAACATAACAGAACGCTCACGCTGCAGAGGTCTGCCTTTACTTGCTGTTACTTGCAAGTAGAATACTGTGCACCATCTGGTCCTGCGTGCTTTCTATGTAGAGAGAGCATTTGCATTATTCAATAAAAATAATTACGTTTTAGAAAGAATGTTTGCAGCCACCTTATTAAGTTTTATCTGAAACACTTTTTTTTTTTAACAAAATACTCTTACAACCTCTTTTTTCTGAAAAATTGTATAATATAGAGTTAAATATTTCTGGAAAAGTTTCTCACTTTAAGCAAACTTTCCTATATACCCAAGCTTTCTTAATCTTTAATAAGTTATTCCAGAAGAATAATATTCATTTGTTTTTTACATTTTGGTTTATATATCTTGGGAGGGGGAAGCATCAGTCTTAGGGTCAGACCATCAGTTTGCAGATGAATCCTTCTGTTTGGTGCCTGACATTTTATCTGTCATTTTACCAAATGATTTGATCCCCCAAATCCTCTCACAAAGCCCAAAGTAAACAGAGTCAGAACAGCTTAGGCGGTCCTAATATACCTTTTCTTTTGATAGGCTGAACCATAGGCCACAGAGGTATACCTTGACCCCAATACTAAAGGACTCCCCAGGCATCTGGAGTCTACAAACCAGTGATATCTACTGTCTTTAAAATAACTATCTCAGCTGATCAGAGCAAAACGGGCAAAGTATTTTCAGCCATTCGCATACAAGTCTTTTCGTGGGCACTGCAAATAATGCAACATCTTTTAAAATAAAATTAAACCGATTAATTTTTAAAACTAAAGCTGTTCTGAAGCCGCTATGAGATCTGTGCCATATATTCTTACATAAATTCTTAACTGCAAATGGATGTGTCAAATTGGATTTGTATATATCTGCATACCAAAAGAAGAGATTTGCAAGCAATTGCAGGAGCCACTGCTTATTAAACAACTTTGCTGATTGTTGTATCTACAAGTCACATACAGAAGGAAATCAGATGTAGTTGTGTCCTGGTCCTTTTAAGAAACTGAGAAGTACAGTCATGTAGCAGATAACAATTCTTTAATGTGATAGAGTAGAAGTACAAGCACTGAATTTTATTCTGCAACTTTTAAATTGCAAAGTTAGAGGGTTTTTTTTAATTTTATCTTTTCAGTAGCACATTTGCAGAACCATCCAACTTGCCTGTAAGACAGAAAGAAAGATGGATGGAGGAAAGGAAGTAACAGAAGCTGTTTTGGTAGCCGCTAGTATAAATTTAGAACAGAACACTCCTTCAGTGGTGGACTCTTATAAGTGTATGAATGACATTCATGTGACTGAAGAAATACTAAATTTTCTAGACTTCTTAAAATGTTACAGTGTGACATATTAATGAGCGCTGGACTAAGACTTCTCTAAGTGCAAACATTCCACTAGAAAGCTTTTCCCATAAGAATCAAAGCTAGTAAGAAACTCATCTGAAGAACTTGTTACATACTGGAAAAAAAATAGTCCCTTTCCTCATTTCACTGCAGCTTTTCAGCTGCACCTGTGTATTCCTGTAAAAGTATAATTGAAAACAGTTAATGCAGTGATTCTTTCTTGGTGTGAAAAGGACCAGTAGGAATAGTTACGATCAACTATTTATTCAACAACACTGAGCGAAGCACTTGTAAGACAGGTAGGCAGATACCCTGAAAAGTTTACAGTTTTCCTGAGCAAGAGGGCTAAAGAAGAAAGAATAAAACAATATGTCCTCTAAAAAATATCTTCATATAATTTGTGATATTTAGGCATACCAAACACATATGTGCTCAAAAGTAAAGAAACAAATCTGAAGGTCCTTGTATCCATGAAGGCCAGGCTAAATTTCAGTTACCTGAAACAAGACCATCAGTCTGGCTGACACTTCCAAATCTGGCAGAATTGGTAAGTAAAAAGGTGTGTGAAAATTGTTTGAGATCTTCCAGTAAGAGCTTGTAATTGCACATTCAAATGAGAATATGAAAATGTATAGGACATGTTTCAACTGAAATTTAAGAATGAACTATGTCTTGATTCTACAAGGAATATTCAAAGTCTTGCTGCTAGTCCAATTTTACCTTCCTAATAAAATAAAAACAGTTGAGAAATCTCTCGACACTATCAACAACAGTATGTTGCCTTATGGAAAATACTTAATGCTTATATTTGCTAGTCACAAAATGTTGAGTCCAAAACAGATTACCTCAGCATAATGGAATAACATGCTGAAAGCAGAGTTCTCTATGCCATGGAAAGCATTAGAATGCTTTGTGGTTTTTCCTTTCTTGTTGTTTTTTGTTATTTAACTCAGAGAATAAATCTTGATTTGAAAGAAAATGAAGGCAAGAGAAAGGTATCACTTTCTAGGATGCCATACAAAACTAATGCAATGCATCATCTTCTGTATTCCATGCTGTCACTTCATTGAGATGGAGATCTAGCATTGCTACTAATAGCCTTTATTATTCAGTTCGGTACCGCTCAAAATTCTCTGTAACAATCTGAAAAAAATGGTATATTGAATTCATCTATTGAAACCATTGATTTAAAGTCTGTCAAAATTGTAATGTTAATAAGAAGAGGGTAGTACCAGAAATCTATCACCTAGAATTTATTTGCAAAAAAAATGTAGCTTAAGTATTGAGTAAGGGGATGAAAGAGTGGGCTATTCTGCACACCATGCACCTGACATTTTAACCTACACTTACACAAGAAAAATTAAATCACATTGGCATTAATAAAAAATGGAGGAATAAAGGTAGGAAGAACTACCATCCTTCCTGCCATTCAGTCAGCTTTTGGGATCTGAGGAACTACGGCTATGTCATTGGATCTTCTGTCCTAATCCAGATCAAACAAGGCTATAGAGAGGGACACAGAAGTTTTCAAATCACTTACAGCTTCTATTGATTTCTGCAGCCTTCTAAAAAAGATCTGGAATATGATACCATCATTTTTGGCCTTCCTCAGATTCTCCTGGATTTATTTCTTCTCTTTTTTTTCCACTTTCATTCTTTGACAATGTTTCTTAAAAGCGTTTTGATTTAGCCAGTCAAGACTTTCTTTGTAACACAGTCACGAGCCAGTGAGCAAAACGCCAGCTAAAATCAATAACTAACAGCACAGAAAGATGAGTTCTGGCGAAGTTATCTGGAATGAATAAGTTACTGCACCAGATACTCATTACTGACCCTCTTTGGTCATTTCACTACAAAGTTGTCCGTATTTGCTAGGAGCCATGATTTGAAGAACATCATTCAGGCAACCTATTAACCAGCTGCATAGGTAGTAATCACTGGTAAGGTGGCAACCATTGTAAACAACTACACTTATTGCCAGATAGATAACTGGTCTGTAGCCAAAAATGCTTCATCTTGGCAAGTGTATGCCATGGTTTATAATGGATTGTAAAATCCATGCGCTAAACATTTTTTTACTCTGTCACAGAGGCTTTAAATAAGTCAGGACATAAATAAAAGGTACATTTTATATTTTAAATCTCTTTGCCTACTTTTTGGGAGTTTTTCTTATGTTACCTTCAAGGAAACAAAATTATTCACACTTAGAGTTTTCGCTCATTTCAACTAACTTCTCCATCTGAAATATCTTCAAACAAGATTTTCCTTATATTAAAGAACAATCAAAACTATAAAATGTTCACCTCCAAATCTAAAAGGAATAGGAGATATTGTTCAAATCAAACTTTTATTTATGTTGTCAAGTGTGCTAATATTTTTCTTGTAGAAAAAATCTTTTTACAAAAAAAAAGTACAACAGCTTTGCCATTGGGCTAAACTAGTTAAGACCACTTGTAACTTTTGTAACTTTTTAATTATCTGGTGTTAACATGGTTAACACCTTTGCTACTTTGCCCTAATTTAATCCATGAAATAAATATAATACTAGACAGACTTGTTCCCCTGTAAGTCACTTCTGCCCTCAAGCAAAGAATGACAGAATTGCTTAATGCAAGGTTTAATTACCTTTTTCTATCATTCAATGAAGATAGAAAGCAGTCAAGAAAATAAAGCAAACACATTTAAAAGAAGAAGAAAGGAAAATTAAAAATTGCAATGAGAACAATGAAGAATGAATATTCAAAAGAGAATGGTTACAAAGCCTAAAGGACAACGAAGTGGAAAGAAGAAAACCTGAAAGGTATATAAGAACAGGTCGGAATTTGTACAGAAAAAAGGACAGGCAAATCAGCAAAATATGTTCAGTCAAATACAATTTTCCCATTAAGGGCTTCTATTGATAGATTAGAGTCTCTGGATTAAGAAGCTACAGTATAAGGACAAGAAAGTATAATTGTATTATATAAATTCATAATACTGCATCAAGTGCAGTCATTTCATTTCACAGACAAAACAGAAATAGAAAATGTCTAAATAGAAGCAATGAAGAGGTCTATAACTAGCATGTAGTTACATGCATAATTCATCTCTTAACTAGCATAATTTACCTTTGGGTAGATTTGAAGAGGTAAGACTAGTGTAGAATCCTCCCCCCCCCCCCAACAATAAGAAGATTTATGTTAGAAGAGTACAAAATAATGACAAATTATTTCTACATTGGGTCACTTATTTTTTTGCATGTAATAGTGACACTTAAAAACCACTTTGACTAGAAACATCTGTAAATGAGATATGGAAAAATTTTAATGCCAAATCTGAGACATGTTGCAGTCAACCTTGCAGTACAGATCTCACGCACAAAGCAAATTCTTTGTATAGTTTCATTATTATGAGAGAGAAATGCTCTTCCTATAAAAAACCCTCAAAGGTTCCTTATGTTGAATCCAGTTCAGCGAATGTGTCTAGTTATATGTCAGTGCTTATATTCAGCCAGACTGAGTTCAGAACAATTTTCCTGAATATATTCACGATCAGAGGGTAACACTTTATTAATAAATCATATACAATGATATCAAAAAGGGCATTGTTTTTCATTTCGCTTAATGGACTATATTATAGAGACAACATTCATATCTGAAACCTATTATTACTTCCCTAAACCATTCAGTGCTGAGAAAACAGCACTAAGTGAAATGATCCCATTCATCTAGCTTGTTTAGCAGACAAAAAGTGAGCAAAACCACCTGGCAAAATATGTAGATGAAATATAATAAAAAAGCAAGCAAAGCTATGTGAAAGAAAGAAGGTCCAAACCTTAACCAAATCTGTGATTCCTTAAATAAAGTTGTGTCATTCTCATTTCCACAGAGGACTCTCATTTTTCTTAATATCAGAGAGTGTTTTTCATTTTTCTCTCTTCCTGGAATACACATAGCCCTAAATGGTAAGTTAAATAACAGCACAAATATGTCATTGGTTGGATGATAAATTAAAGCTCATCTTAATAATAAGAGATTTTTAGATGCACTTACTAGACATACTTTAACTAGGTACTTAGGATAAGACACTTAACTCTCTGTTAGAAAGATTACTAATAAGAAATCAGGGACCTGAATGGCACTGACTCAACATTTAATTGCTTATAGTTTTTTAACTTCAGCTAAAGTGTATAACACTGGACTTAATTTTTGTAGACTCTGTAATCAAAACCGTTACAGAAAAATATTTTTTTCATTTAAAAGATAACATTTGTAAGAGCTATTCTAACACTAAAGAGCTAACAGATATGCAGTACTAGAAAAAGTATGTCTACAGTTGTAGGACATGAAGGAAGATAATGCTATATAGAGAATTACTAGAGTCATTGAGAAGTGAGGGTGGAATCAATCATGAGTTTTCCAGCAAAAACCTTTGAAAACAAGAAGTACCATTTATCAAAGCAATTAATAATTCTTGCTATTGTTAATATTATTTTGGAAAAATGCACCCATTTAGAAAATATTTCTTTATTCCAAACTAGAATATCTGAGCACTGAGAACATACACCAAAACTACATTAACAGCACAGTGCTTACGATCCTTATCTTGCATTTAGAGCATGTATGTCTTAGCTCCTCTTCTGTTTAATGTACAAAAAGGACTTGTGTATATATAGAGGACTGAAGTTCAAGTTGAAAGCTCCTGCTGACTATTTACCAGCAAACCTCTTAATTTCTTGTTGAAGCACTGGCACATCCTATAACAATTTTTGCCTGACTGTTTCCACATGACATGTAAATGAGAAAATACTAAATTATTTATCTGATTTATCTTTCCCTCTTTTTCAAAAGAAGAAGTAAATAATCCATATAAAGCAGGACATGGGAAGCAGGTGAGAAGAAAGAAAAGAGACTTCCCTAGACGCAAGCTGTAATATAGCAGAACAGAAATACTCTGGAGTCAGGAATGTGGGGAGAAGCAATAGCTCACTGGAAAGGTTTGTCATAAAAGTGTCATCACAGAAACAAGTCCCTAACTAACACAAGTCTGTAAATTAGCTAATTCTGCTTTGCATTTGTCTCCATTGGGGGAAAAAAAAAAAAAAAAAAGAGAGAGAGAAGAAAAAAAAAAAAGAAAAGAAAAAGAGAATCATAGAACAGAGCATGCAGCCAGAGATGCTGTCCCAGCTGGCAGCTTCATAAATCAGTATTTTACATTCTACCCTAATTCCTGCATAGTAAAATCTGGACTAGAGTTTATCTGCAAGAAAGACAAACAATTTCAATTTAAGGATATTCTTTGACAGCTCATTTGCTCAGCTGAGTTTCCTGAGCTGACCCAGTTAGAAGGCTACCCTCTCTTCTCTGGAAGAGACTTTTCTTGCATGAAATCAACCAAAACTCAAGACTTTTACTTGTTTTCTTCTTTTAAAATAATACCAAGGGTCTTTATTTCAACATAGTGCTTTATCTCTCAGTGAACACCATTGTCAGTGAGCTTATGTTCCCTCCCTGTCTATCTTCTCCTTATTATCACCTTGCTTCTGCAGAACACTGTATCTTGCAAGCTGAACGAAGGATAATATATTTTATTTATATTGGAAATCACGTAGCATATTTTCTGTGCTATAAGTAATAAAACAAAAACATAACAAGATGTTCAATTAAATTGCAGATCATAGACAAAGAACATCATGCCCCTAGCAACAACTTCCATTCACTGCATAGAAATATGCTGTAGACATGACAAATCTTTGCAAAGTTTCTCTTAGTAATTACTCTGCTTAATGCAGGCTGTCATTTCATGGTAGGTTTGATATGGAAAAATATCTTGTGTCATATACCTTGTGCAAAACTGCTAGCAATAAATACGAATTCTTTGAACAGAGCTATCAGAAAACACCACAATGTGTATTCTTCTTCTTTTAATGTGAACTCTGCACCCTGTATGCCCCTGTCTGACCCACTTGCCAAATAAGCCACAGTTCATTCCATTCCACTCCAATCTTCCAGGGCAGCAGAGGCTACTGAGCACGCTGAGTACACTGGGCAGCATTGCTGGCCCACAAAGTAGCCATGTGGAGTAGCCGAAAGCCCCATACACCTTGTGCGCCACTTGGCTTATGCTGCTCCTGCGTGTCCAGCCCTTTTGCAACTGCATTTAGCCTCGTCAGCCCTGCTACCTACGATCCTGCGCCAGTTGCTTACCAAGCTGCTGCTTCTCTTATAGCCTTGCCCGCTCCCGTTCCCAGAGCTGGTACTGCAGGCTGCCCGACTCCATAGGCTCAAGCCTTGCCCATGTTGTGGACATGGAGTTTCCATCGTCACTGCCTTCACTTCAGACCTTCAGCAGGACTAAATCATTCTTCCTGGCTTTCTGTTCATACATCAGTATGTACTGTACACTTGGCTGTTCTGCTCTTCATTTTCATTTCTTCCATTGGATACTCTTAAGTTGTCTACTTAAGAGTACATAAAATGCACATGAAACCCCCAGACAGAATCATTTTCACGTCCATTGAAATAGAAAGTATGCCATCTTCACAAAGCAGTCTGCGTGCTGCTTAGCTTATCACTGTAAAGGCTAAATTGTCACCTCTCCATGGAAAGCTATGAAATCCTTTAGAATTATTTGAGTTGTGCTAATCTAATCCACTTCGTGAATTATCATTGCTACTATATTCTATTTAGCATATAGAAAGTTTATCAAGGTAATAAAAGAGAATACAAAGAAAAAAGCTTGCCCAATACACAAACCACCAATTATCAGGAACAAAACCTGTAATTTTAAGTGCACTGCACTTCTGAGTTCACAGGTATTACCAAAAGAATTTAAAGAAAATTAAAGAAGAACAGCTTTTGTTTGGAGATAGTAAAGAAATTTCCATAACTGGTGCCAGAAACTCCTTGCATAATATGATTATGAATAGAGAAGCTTTAAATTGATCTTCATGTCACAAGATTTGTAGATAATACTGAATAACTGATTCGACTTGTGATTCCTGAGATCTCAAAAATCCTCCAGAACAAGTATTTCTATATATAACAAAATTAAATTCATAAAGTTTAATGCTTTAGACTTGATTTTGTTGTCTCACTCTGAAGCACATCAGAGAGATTATAATGGTGTTATTTGCTCTAGGAACAGAAGCTATGTCAAAAGAATGAAACAGCCTTTGTTCATCCTAAATCTGGCATCTATATTTGTCTGCACAAAAAAACAAAATAAAAAACACTCTAAGAGAGAAACAGCAAGTAACAGGTATGGAAAGGATAGACTAATTAGTCCTTTAGCTTATTCTACCATCATCAAGAATAAACCAAGGCACAGTCTTTCTTAGTACTCAAAAGCCTACTGAATTCTAATTTCATCTCAAACTGGGGCAACCAGAAAAGTATCAGAATTCCTCACAGATGAAAGAAAATCCTTTATTGAGGTGTATTTTAAACGTACCTTTTCATCAGAAATTGTGTCGCCTGCTTAAATTGCTGAGGTACTTCAGAAAAATTGTAGTTTGGGTGGACCTTAATTTCTTAGCTTTAAGGAGACTGCATGAATGCAATGCCTCTGGCTGTTGATAGAAAGTGCAATGCCTAGTTTTTGTGCAAGCTGAATTTGAAACATATTCATGAAAAGATTTGAGAAGTTGTTGCTTTTTTCGAAAGTTATTTTTCAGATTCATGCAGTTTATGGTACAATTAACTCTACAGGACACTTTCAAAAGTCAGGAAGGCAGAAAAGGGGGAAAAATAGGATGGAAGGATGGTTATGGTCCAATTTGTTTTATAGAACTAAAGTTATAATCAGTTTAAATATGTTAATCTATAAGAAATACCAATCTGTCTACAAAAACAGAAGTTTATAACATTTATTTCAAGAGGGTGCAGTAAAATTTCTCCAGATACATACAAAAGCAAGTGGTTTTGGTTACTGCTGTAGTTAGAAATCTAAGCCTATTCAAAGAAGGATACGAAGAACAATTTTAGCATGTAAACAAAGTAGACACAATGAAGTAAGATTTCACAAGATATGACATCTATAGACGTGATGTCATATTTCCTGTAGAGATATTTTGTCTATAATTTCAAAATATAGTTTGTCTTATGTACAGAAGTCTATATTTAAAAGCATATTGTACCCTTCCAGACATGCAGTAGACTTACATAACCTGGAAATAGCAAAATCGCTTACCTCTGGACTATGCAAATGACACTGATATTTTAAAACCGATTTGTTCTAAACACTTTCCACCAATATACTTAAATTAAAATTTCACTTCCTTTTACTTTGCTCTTGACCTTCTCAGGTTATTTCTATATTATAGACAAAAATACAGCTTATCCTAGGTTCAAGAGTTGTATATCACCAGTATGTTATGACCACTCTTGTATTTTCAGAAGTTACTAACTGCTAATTAATGTTGTTTTGGAAATACGGTTTCTGTCTTAAAAAATACTGATAGAAGAAGGAATTGTCATATTAATTTTCTTTTTCTTGTACTACCTCTTTCACATATAAGTTTATAAGATACACTCTAATCTAATTTTTAAATACATTACCTCATGACCTCCACCTGTGAACAAGCTTCAAGTTTATTCATAAATAAAGATGTATTTACGAATAAAGATATATAACTATGAATAACTGCCCAATAATAGAACTAATACAAAGAACAGACTTGTTTACTTGGTTACTTCATTGGGGAGAGATATATATCCAAAAACAGAGAAATGAATCTCTGAAGTCTGCAAACAACATTGAAACAAATGTGATTGAAGTGTGAAAGAATAAAGCCTATCTGCTGTGATTACTTTCTAAGAAATCACTAAATTAAAATAACTCCATACTGTGTAATTTTGTATGGGGTGAATTACTGACCTTGATTCACTCAAAAGTAAGATTTCCATTCACTTCAGTGAGGCTGAAGATACAGACTTTACCCTCTGTATCTCAATTTAAGGAAATGATCCGAGATTTGACAGAACAAGTATTGTGAAAACAAGGTATTCACATGAGAAACACTGCTTATTGTTTTCACAAGACATCTAAATTTAAATTTCTTTTGATTAGTTCCTGAAAACCTGATTTGCTACGTAAGAACAGATGTACCTGAATACACCAAATATATATCTAATCTTCCCTCTGTCTTTTGTAGACAGAAAAAAGTGTAACAGCTTAAAGACAAAGTATAACAGACTAACTGCAGAATAGCAGTCGAAGTTTTGACAAACTATGATATAGCCAGAATAAGAAAGCCACAACAGAACAGCCGATTGGCATCCTGAATAAACCTTGTCCACCACGTTTAACGAAAATTTTCTGCAATGAGTATTTGAAAGTAATTTGTGATTATTAAGTATATCTCCACTCATGCACTCATCTTCATTGCACATGCTGAGTATCAAACAGTAATATTCAGCATTTTATGTACGAAAATGTTTAAGTCTTCCAGGCTAAGAAAATCTCAATATTCTCGCTTCCTAGAAGTACACTATTTCCACAGGCTATGAATATTACGGCAGAATAGTATGGATATATGAATACCAAATAATATTATGTTTTTCAGTTTTACTACACAAAGCTGAAAAGAATTACTGGTAAAGCACTCATTAGCTTCCAAGAGAATCTAAAAAAACTCAATGTCTAATGCATATTTTAAACACTTTCCTCCTTATAAAAATATTTAAACTAGTTGGGCATTTAACAATCCAGGCAATCATGTTCACCACATACTGTTATTTTCAGAAAAAAAATCACTAAGCTAACACCATGGGCTTTAAATATTAACCTCACAAATTAAGTATTTTAATTGGCACTTAAATAAATGCTAATTTATGTGAAGTGAAAACTGAGATTTTTACAGTTTTAAAGTATTTTCATGGATCTATGCACAGCTGTGTTCTTATTAATTTTCATTCCTGACTGATATGAAAGCCATTTTCCAATGGATGCAACTGTGGCCACTGGAGTCACTGGCAATATCATACATTGCAGTCCAGTAGGGTCAGAATTACATCAAAGGCCTAAACTTTTGATTTTTCTGATCATAGACACAGTAGTGACTAGAAAAGCAAATCCAGTACAGCTGAACTGTTCTGTTTAATTTGTAATATTTTAGAAAAATGTGTATACTGCTCCAATTACAACAATCATATGCACGGTGTAAATAACAACTAAAGGAGAATGCTCATGTTATACCACAAACAAAAGCTTCCCTAACATCTTCTGCAAACACAATCCTAGAGTATAACTTGGTCCACTAACAAATTACGTTACTTAGTTACTTACAGAGTAGCTGCAAGCAACATTTTTCAAAACACGGGTTTTCAAATCTGTGAAATAATTTCCTAAATGATACAATTTGTACAACTCAGAGCTGTAATATATCTCAGATTCACTCTTTCCTTTATAAACTACTATGTTTTAATATCTACAGACATCTCAAGTTTGTAATTCTACCTAAAATATATAATTTAAATTGCCAAAAGATAGAGCAGTCCCCCAAAATTCTTGTATGAAAACTGAATAACGTCTCTGATCCAAGCACATCCATATAAAATACCTTTATAAACATATTCCAGGTTTTTCCATATTGTTAATAGAGTAAGCAATTGTTATACTGATTAAAACACCGCTGCAGAAGTTATTACCAATTATTCCTTTTTTATTCATGTTATTTTATGTATTTTTATATCTTTTTTGAAAATAAAAACATTATATAATATTTTTCTTACTTACCCACAGCATACTACAGAAAAGCATTAAGTATACTTGATAACCAGGAATTCTGCCAACCTTCAGTTACTCACCTAGGAAAAAGAAGAAAATACATAAGCATTTTGTTTATGTGGAGAAAGAACATAGTATTTGCAGTCCACACAATAAGCTATTATGCTTACACAATTTTTTGAAATAAAATATTCTATCTTTAAATTCAAGTTGAAAGAAAGGAGCAGAAAACATTTCATATAGTGAAATGGATCAGAAAAACAGGAGTTATGTAAAAGTTAAGTAAAAATTACATTTTTTTTTAAATTCCAACTGGTTTGTTCATCTGTAGCACTGATACAATACTGCTCTGCTGCCACAAGAGGAGTCTCAAAATCTTTTTAAACCAAAATGGATAAAGATTATGTGTTCAGAATACACTGCCTAAAAACAACATTTTAACAGAACCAATTAGCTTTTGTGACTACCATAATAGCTTTCAAGCTTTCCTGTGAAGCCTGGTGGGAGATTCAACATTTTGTCCAATAAAATTAGACAATTTGTCTAAACTGACATATTTATATATTTTTTTCTTATTCTCTGTTTTTTAGAACAGTGACTATACTATGTTTCAAGTAATGCTAAATAAGTATCATCAATGCTACATCAATGCTTCTAAAGATTTAACGAATTCAGCATTTATTACTGGGTAGTAGGAAGGGAAGTAGTTATGAACATCAGAAAAAAGGGTTTTTTTAAATCAATGTGTATGTATCTTAATAAGCCTTATTTATACAAAAAAGCTATGCTTTATAAATACACAGCTTTCAAACATTTAAAATAAATAAAAAATACTGCAATAAAAACCAAATAAAATGACATTATTAATGAGGAAGATTATATTTTCCTGCAATATATTAATCACAAATTGTACTAGCTCTGCATTAGAAAAAGCTAAGCTATTTGAAATCTGTGAGATTCTGCCAATGAATTAAACTACAGAGGATGTAATAAAATGGAAATCAGCAGAAACTGAACATAAATGAAAAAACTACTTGCTAGTCCTCTACGTAAGTGAAAAAAATCTACAAGCAATGTGATCTGTTTATATGTTAAATTGGAAAAGAAGTCCATGTAGATAATGTTTTTGACATGGAATTTATATAGTTTTTAATATAGGTAAGTAAAGTACTCAGAATTGCCCAGGCTCTTGAATATTGATATTATTATTTCTCTTCTACTGAAATTTTTTGTAGTTGTTCATTGCCCAGCTAGTGCACAAGCACACACACACACAGTAATTACTATAAATGATCTAAAATATGAAAGCTCTTCAAAACTAAAACTCATAAAAACCCAAAGTATCCTAGGCTTTGTCTCAAGGGGGATACTAATAACACACGTGCACATTGCTGTGTGTAGATGCCCACCAATGCACGTCTCTGAAGCAAATCTTAGTGCAGTAGACTGAGGGCTAGATCAGGACTGCATATCTTAGTCAGTCTAGATGACTTTGCACCTAACTGGGATATCTAAGTGCTCTGCATAATCAACAAGAAACGTGCACGCTTCTAGTGGTATGCAGAGGATTATTAAAACCACTCACATTGCATCCTTGCTATACCTTACCGTACTAACATAAAAACTAGTTTCTCTTTACAGAGGTCCTTCAGTCTGCTTTAGGGTATTCTAATAACTTGCTAAACAGACCTATGTGGATAATCAAATAGTATTTTATATACTTACATCTTTTATATCTCATTGTAGGCTCTTGTATGTATCCATGATTTAGATTGAGCACTCTATTTTTATTTTAAAAACCCACTTTATACCCAGTTTCTGTAAAGATAAATGACAGAACCAAGCACCAGGAATGTTCTGAGATGTGCTGTAGTGGTTTTGGTCCCAGTATTATTAAGAAGAGCTTTTTTTTTTTTTTTCAGTAAGATTCACCCTTCTAAGAAGTATAGAGACCCATTAAAAAGTGTGACCTTTTTCAGGAAAAGCTTCAAATTGTATCAGCATCTCAGTGAAAAACTTTCTAAGCAACTGCATTTTCTAATGTCATGCTTTTGTAATTTCCCAGTGCCAGGCTGTTAATGTGTCAGCAAATTGTAGTCATTAGTCAGAAAAAAAACTAAAAAAAAAACTTTTACATGCTATAACGTGACCTTGAGATTGGCTTCTAAAATACTTTTTTAACAGCCATGACAGCCCAAACAATTGCTGTTTCATGACTACTCCAACCAAACTAAATCGTACTTGAGATTTTTTAAAAAAAAAACTTAACTAAATCTCTTCAAATAAATATATTAATCCCCAGAATTAGAAATGTATGTAGGATTATATGTCAGATTTGAACATTAGTAACGTTAGTAAGTGTAGTCAATTAGAAATATTCACCAAAAAAAAAAAAAAAAAAAAAAAAANAAAAAAAA
Source organism: Rhea americana (assembly GCF_003343005.1). Classification (NCBI taxonomy): domain Eukaryota; kingdom Metazoa; phylum Chordata; class Aves; order Rheiformes; family Rheidae; genus Rhea; species Rhea americana. Next base: position 226,255 of record NW_028186990.1, on the reverse strand, counting down.
AAAAAAAAAAAAAAAAGATTTGGCAATCAAATTTACTGTGCATACTGTCACAGTAGTTGCACTGGAATTGCATGGAACGACAATACAGGAGAATACTGGAGAATTCCAAAGCGAAGTAAAGAACAGTCCTCACAACTATTACCCTAGGGAACTATATAAGCACCTTGTAACTCCAAAGGCTCTAATCACACACAGAAGTCCCAAACTTTCAAGGTAAAATTTATTCTTAAATTAAAGGTTCTTGTTGGTTGTGTGACTCTGGGTTTTTTGTTTGTTTTGATTTGTTTTGTTTTCCAGTTTGGGCAAATTACTGATTTTACCCTTTTCTTTGCCTTAGAGAAATGAAAAATAGGCAGATTTGCCAATAAAAGTGCTCTTTCATAGTGCAAAAATGCATCAATGTTATTTATGCAGCAATGTAGAACTATTAACTTGAAGGTAAGACCAAAAACATAATGAATGTCCTTGTCTCTCTCTCTCTCATCTTTCCTTTTCCCCATCCCTATTATTTTTAACTCATTCAAATTTCCAGCCTTCTCATTCTTTTATCATGCACTTATCTTACCGTACATACCCTTGGCTGTCTTTCTTTTCACATACACACCACCCAACTTTTTGTAGTATCCTCACAGATTTCATGCCTTCCATCTGATATTTCCAAACTCCTTCTCTTGATAAGTAGTTTGGGCTATCTAGTACTTCTATGTGCCACACAAATCGTTAAATAAATACTGCAGTTAGATCAACTACAGTTTCACTGAAGGAAGATACATATGTACTAAATAGCATGATCTACTTGGGAATACATGCCTGGTAGGTAAATAGCTTTATTCCCAATTACAATGGCATTCAGCTGGGCTTCTACAGTTAATCTTATTTCCACCATGATAAATCCCACTTCCAGACATACGTAATTAATCTTTCAATGAAAGGAGACATGAAGTAGCTTAAACTAAATATGCAAGAAAATGGAAATAGTTTTACAAAAGTTGGTATTAGTAATTGTGGAACATTTCAAAGAAGCAATGAAGATGTATATATTAAATGCTAAGAACACAAATAGAGTTCTACATGTCTACTCTTATCTAAATGCTAAGTATGCGCATAATGTTAATGATTTTTTGTACTATTAAAAGCAAACTCCTGTAATCCTATAGGTTATGATTTTCAGTTCTGTTGTTTCTAACCATCTTCTAGCTACACTGTATTACAATACTGGTCAACATTCAGTCAGAATGGGACAAGCAGTCCTACTAGTCTACTAGGAGTAAAATTATTGCATAAAATTATACACTGTGCAGTAGAAACAATACAAATATGTCACAACAGCCATGAGACTGCATTTCTGCTGTAACTTATGTCTTAATTAGGTAGCTGTTTACAAGTGGCAACCAGTATTTTAAACTTAGGATAAATCAAAGTGGCCATTGAAGTACAGAGGAAAACACTGAAGTACTTTTTGTCAGCATACGTTCAGTGCAAATGCAGAAAAGTCACCTACTCAATAGATGAGACAACCTTTTAAATTCAGACAGACCAATCTGTGTGAAAGTTTAGGAGAAAATATTTGATATGTCAAAAATAGTTAAAAGATTTATTTCTCTTTCTAATTATCTTCTTACTGACTCTTCAAGCTTCCAATACAATTAAACTTCAATAAAAGCTTTAGTAATGATTTAAAAGTAAGTGAACACTATTTTGCTTTCCTAGATAACAAGCATCTTTCACAAGAAGCCAAACAGTGATATTCTTCTTCACAGGACTTTCCACAAACCCATGCTCTTCCAAAATGGATGATATCTCTTGTCATTTCACAGTGGAGTCAAGTGTAACTTAACTATTTATTTCATATATTCGTAATGCTAAGTTTTATGATAGTAAGCTTATACGAAATATTTTCTGTCAAACATAATTAAACACTGTTTTTGGCTGAGCAGGTAACAAGCATTTGTTATTACAGCTATATTAACTCTTCCATCCATGCAAGAAGCCTAGTAAAACATCAGTAACTATATACTTATGGAAAAGTTGTCATATTCCATGTGACATTCAGCAAGTTTTCTTTGCCAGATAACATCACCTACTATGGTCCATGAAGAACTTATGCTAACTGCCCTTCCCCAGAGCTTTAATTACTGATCATAGAAATAAGAATAGAATACGTAACTCATGCTACGCTATCCTAGAATATTTTTGAACTATCTCACTGTTATTTTATAATTCTTATATTACAAAAGCATTGATTGGCACAGGTTAAAAAAAACAAAAATAATTTGGGAGAAAAAAATCTTGTTGGTGTATTCTGGATTGTCTCCAAAAGAAAGAGAAACCAGAAAGAATTAAGACAGTCTTGCTCACTGAAGACAGTAAGGCTGGGGATCAGAAACACTCAAAGCCATTTAAACGCTGAAATATAATCACAGCAAGGATGATCAGTGCCATTTGCTCTGAGGAATAGGAAACTAACACCTCCTTTCAGGAGATGAGAGAGAGGCGTGCATGATTGGGTTCCAAAAGCCAGAGAGCGCTGTGGGCTGTGACAAGCTACCTTCTTGGTGACCTTCTTTGGAAACCAAAAGGTAATGACCGAGTAATGAGAGAGCGATAAATGTAATCTCATTATTTAGGCAACAATCTCTGGACAATTTAACTAGTTACTCCAAGATGAGGGGAAATTCACCACAGATAAAATAGAAACTCTGAAAGGTAACTCTAGTTCAAACTAACGGGACTCATGCAATACATTTTGAAAGTTTTGCATCTGAGCTGTAAGTAATGCAATAAACAAAAACATGCAACAATTACTTAAAAGCAATTAGAATTATTTAGAAATAAGATTTTTGAATAATTACATATTTAGATTTTGTATAATCTTCTTCAGAGATAGGAAGAAATTTCAGTGTTGGTATTATTTTCCAAACACAAGGTGCTTCTTTAATGAGTACCTCAGAAAGTAATTGCAATTATCAAAAGAATAAATGAATGATAAAGTACTGCCTGAAAGCTTTCCCATTTATGTGAAACACATTTGGAAATGTACTGTATGATTTAAGGATATAAAACAACTTACATATTCAGACAGAAAGATGAACACACGCATACACAATATGATAGAGGCACTATTGTAAATGTGCTGGAGGTTAAGTGATACTTAAAAGTTCACTTTAGTATGCTACTCTTCATCACTGAATAAAACTTCTCAGTCTATGGGACAGGAAAACATAGTAACAAAGTTAATACACAGAAATGCACACAGATTTATTTCTATTTCTGCTGTTTGAACAGTGACAGCACGTAATTTCACAAATCTTAAAAGGCAGCTCATTTTTTCTTCCTAATTTTAGCATTTATCATATAAAATTGTAAAGCAACACACAAGAATAAAACATGTCAAAAGCTGTGAGTTTTAGGTGTTTAAGTATCATCTTAAAATACAATATTTGTTCTCTTAGCATATCTCTTATAACTAAAACAATACATCCCTTTGATGACTGGAGGCCTGACATGTAATAAGTAAGTAAGTTTATTTGAGCTCAGCTATTGCTAAAAATCACAACAGACAGCTTACAAATAGTATATTACAACTTTATACTCACTGAAATCAAAACTTAATCTAGAATCTTGAGATAATGAGGTCCTGAAATTTTGCATCTTGTTATAATGAATTGACTCATATTTACTCAAAAGCTAGTATCTGAAATTGAAACTTTCCCATGTAAATACTTATATACTTCCTTGAAGTATTTATAAGATATCCCTTATTTATTTCAATACTATCCTAACAGGTCCTCTATTCTCAATGCCAAGTACCGAAGATATATTTGCTGTAACGACAAATTTGTTTATCCAGAAAGGGGTATGCAGCAATCGTGGACTAAGTATTTTAGGGTACTATCGTTATCTGAAACAAGAGAAAATTAGGTGGCATGATAATTTTCCAAATATCAATCATGTCTTCCTTCCTGTTTGTTAGACTCATGTTTGCCTCAGTAAGGTTTAGAGCATTTCATGGACAACTCTGTGGTAGGCCTGCAGCTAACATTGCCCCCAAGCCACCGGTGGGATGAGAAACCCTCTGCCGCAGCCACAATTGCTGCTCCAAGGCCATTCCTTGCTGGCTCCTGGCTACCACAGCCACCGGACCTGCACAGCAGCTAACCTTCTCTTACTGTCAGGCTGCCAGGGCTTCTCCAGACTGAAGATCTCCTCAGCTTCTGAATTATGACCAATTTATCCCACTGGTGTAGGCCAAAGCAGAAAAAATTCAGAGAAACTATTCCTATATGTGTTTAGTGTTAACATAGCACTGTAAAAACATTCAAGAAAAATACAGATTGCCATTTTTACCTACTGAATCCCATAGTATTTTAGGCTATAGTGAGACAAGTGAGATCTATGAGATGTAATAATAAAACAAACAGAACTGTACTTAAAAATCTGCTTTACAAGTCAAAATGGGTATTTTTTCATTCAGCTTTAGAGGTAGCCTACAAGAAAAATATCCACAGCATATACAGCAGTTGCATCCACATATTAATTACAAAATAGCAACCTTTAAAATCTTTGTCATTGCTTCTAAATTACACTAGTTTAGAATCTTCTTAAATCATATCTGTAAAAGAAAACAGAAGAGTTTGCTTCTAACTGAGCTAAATGGCTTTCCTTTTGGGGAAGGATATCCACTGACACTGAAGAACGTTATTCTTAGATACCACACGATATGCTTGTTGTTACAACTCCTCCTAGCACCTAGTTAAATTTGCAGCTGAAAGGGCCTAACAATTTAAAAATAACTGAATCACAGCTTATTTTCAACTTCAGATAATATAATCATCTGTATTTAGTATTAGGCATATTTAGACAAGCTGCCTGTCTCCATTCCCAATAACCCCTTTCCTTCTGTCAACTCAAAACTTGACATTTTTCAGTTCTAAAGATGTATTTTCTTTTTTCTCCTGGATGACTTGTCATTAAAACTGTCACAAACCATAATTATTTATGTATATCTATTTATTATTAATCTAGCAAAATCTTCACAGAACCACATTGTTCCTGTTTGCTCATGTCATTCTGCCAACAGAACTGGTTTTCACTGTTCTTGGTTTGATACCTTTTTGTGTATATCGGACCCACTTCCCTTGTTGACTGTTTCCATAGCAGGGCAGGCCCAGACATGCCAACTTGTCTGCTATTTGTGTTTGTTTTTTACATCTTTAATATAGTTCACACTTACTAAAATCTTTTAACACAACGAAACAATAGTTATATATATATAAGAAGGTTATATAAAGAGTTGGTGTAGATAAGCTGCTTTGACAGATTCAGGTTTTTAATTTTTTCCATTAATGAGGTTCCCTGTTTTCAAAGGGTCTCACATATGCACGCCGCAACTACTTACAAACACTTGTAAACACCAGCCTAGACGGGTCCACCCAGGGTTTAATTTAAAAGAAAAACAAAGAAAAAGAAAAACTCTTTCCTTTCTATTGAAGTAACTTTCTCCTTTCTGTATGTGTTTGCAGGCAAGATAGTGAGAGACACAGCTTTGTCTTCATGCCTCTCAACTCACCTTTCTTTCCTTACTCTCTAGTTTAAAAGACTGCTGTACCTTTTTAGCCTCATAGACAGAGTCAAACTTACTGCCATTATTTAAGATACCCCATACAATGATGCCTCTTTTTCCCCCTCCCTCCATGCTCTTGTTACTACCTTTGGCTTCAAATCATTGGCCAGGACAATTTTTTGTTGTTGTTCAACTGAAGATCTTAATAGGTAAAATGCAAAGAACCCAGCTGAGTCTGTATTAAGAAGAATCACAAATTTTACATGATGGTCCTTAGCTGTAATTCTTGCATCGCCTATGAATTGTCGCAACATTTTAACTACACCAGTGTAGATGGATGCAAACATATCACAAACAGCAGAAAATCAAGTACATCTTGAATTGAAAGGAATGAATACACCACTGAAAATGAACACAGGCTGAATTAAAATGTCCATAAAAAAAAGGCCCCAAGAGCAGGAAATAAGAATATCCAGAAAAATATATTAAAACTCCTGGGGGAAGAGAATTGGAAAATTTCCACCCAGGAAGCAGTTTCTGCCTGTTACATCCACTGCCTGTTACAACAGAAACTGTCATCTACGTCACTAAAACTAAGTAGGTATTTCGTCTTCATTTAGTTCTCTTCCCTTCCCTACACATTTAAGTGACATCCAAATCTAATTATTTCCTTCTGCAAATTCCACAGTTGAACTCAGAACACCACCACCAAAATTATTTGGATCCCTACTTTCTAAGTGCTATTCCTTTTTTCCTTTGTTGACAGCCACAGTGACTAACTCAACCACACAAGCTTCTATCTCCCGTATCTTTCCTAGACAAACCTATTTGTTATTTCTTATATACCATTACATGAGACTTCTAAGGTGTACTGCAAAACTTCAAATTTTCTCATATCACTGAAATTTCTAGCACAAATTTCAATACTTCCTTATTATTTTTCCAATTTCTTTTCAGTCTGCTTCTCACCAAGGGTACCGCCTCTGATACATGGCTTATTTCCTCTTCTGGTGCAGCATTTCCCTTCAAAATGGAACAATTTTCTTGAACTGGGTCGACCAGACACAAGGGTCTTCCAGATTTTTAAAAATACTCTCAAAAGCCATCTATATAGAGTCCAGCAGAAGAAATTAGTTAATTAACAGCAGATTTCAAGAGTTATGTGAGACTGAGGGCGCACAGATTGCATTATCAAAGTCTCAGAAGCCTTAGCAGAAACCCAATTAAGAGTATTACCCTGATCCTTCTATGCCATATTCCTTTCCCAAATCCCTTATCCCCTTTTTTGCCTACTCTGCCTTTTTTTCGTTGGGTGGAGGGAGGGGGGAGAGGGAGTTGGGTAACACCTAAGTTTTATCTCAGCAACTTTCAGATAAGTTAGTGTCTCCTTTTCTCCTCTCTCTGTTATTTAGCAGATTTCTCTCCAGAGCACGGGGCAAAAAAGTGAAAGCTTTATTCTCATGACAAGTCTGTGACTGATGCTATGCAAAAACAGCACTGCAAGATCCGTGTGTCCAGTTGCAAAGTCCTCTAGACTAAAGAGAAAGCTTGTAAGAGCTGATAGATTACAGACTAAATATGATTTGACATAACCTTGAAGTTGCTGCCGTGCCAAAATAGAAAAACGTACGAAGTCAGTTTTGCAGACTTAGTTTTGGACATAGAAGAACTTACGGTATAGTTATCAAAAATGAACAAAAAACTAAGTAGTTTTTCTAAGCCTAAATACAAGATCCTGGCGCATTTTCACATTCAATTGATGAAGGCGATTGTTAAAACATCCATGTGAAAAGACTACTTGGCAGGATGGCTGTTTAAGTGGCAAAATAAAGTAGAAAAAAAAGATGAACTTATAACAATTACGTAGACTTACTACATTCAGCTGAACTAATCTCAGCTGAACTCGGGACTGCTGAGGTTTATGATCCCCCAAGCGTCAGAGAAGAACAGCTGATCTCATATTATGAAGCTCTCATTGAGTATGCTGATTATTAACTGATGTTTTGCCTAGTAAACTGCTATTTCATTAGATTCCCAGTGAATTGTTTACTAGCTTTCCCTTCTATTTTATCTTACTGCACAAGATAGGATGCTTTGATAAATATTCTTAAGAATTTCATATGCATTTGCATTTCATTAAAATTATCATCTTGTCTAAGATATTTTAATCTGTTTTAGGAGTTCTGGAAACAAAGATGCACTCTATTCAAATGATTTCTGGTTTAGGGTCTGGGGTTTGTTTTTTGATGGACCTTACAACAAGACAGAATTGACCAGATCCTTGATGTGAATACGCCTAGAGAGTCTCCTTTCAAGAGTTACTCCAAGAGATCAAAAGTTAGAAAAGCCAGATTTTACTAGAATATAAACTAAGATAAATTTACTTTTTAAATAGACAATATGCTAATAGTCTACGTAAGATAAAAGAGACATGATAATATTTCATGTGCTACTCTCCCCCAACAAGTCCTTTCACGCATGCCTTTGCTTCCAAGATTCATTTTAGTTGATTCAATCATTTCCTGGCTTGTAACAACCACTACCCAGTGCATTCCTGTCCATGAGAAGCTTTTTCTTTCCGTGCTGTGAAGGTCTATCTTTTTACTTTCTGCTTATTTTGGCAGTCTGCCAGTCCCTGCATGCACTACACAATCCAAACTCCTGCTGTGCAACTCTCCCCCTTCTCCGCGCTTTCTCTGCCTTTCCATCTTGCATTTTATAGACCTTTCCTCCCTGTATTCAATTGCTCCTCACAGGAAGGAACTCCTCCAGAGATTTCTACCTGTTTCGTTTCTTCCTTCTTAAAATTATCCAGTATGCAAACTGAGAACAAATGAAACAAAATGCTGTCAGTCACACGACCAGATCAGGTTTTTAATGAAGCTGAGTTCAACATGAAAAATGAACAGGACTGCATGTGTTATAAACTCAGTTATTATTTATGTTTGAATGGCTTGGCTTACGCACAATACATGCTTCTTTCTAGTAAAGTAAAGATTATATGAAAAGTAGAAAAATGTTGCAATATTAAAATTTGGAATGCTAATATTTATTGTTTATGTATGTGACTTGTAAATGCCGTAACAAGTTTAAAACACACTTTTAAAAATAATTAGAAAGTCATACCAAAAAAAATCTAGAGAAATTAGTACTACTTGATTTTAGTCACTTTTGATAATTTACATTTTTAAAAAGCTAGTAAGATATAATATGATAAAGAGTTACTATGTATTACATAGTTTATTGCATGCTCTACCAGTGTGAGAAAGCCAAATGTGTTCAGAAAATAATAAATACCTCTAAGAATTGTTCAAGATATGGTTGGCTATACTGTAATAATTGAAACCTTCACAGGTACTAAATTTTCACATCAGGTCAAAAATACTCGATAAATATTGTCAGATTCTTGCACCTTACTACCAAATTCCACATGAAGTCTTAATTCATCTTTTGAACATTCTCTAGTGAAAATCCCAGTTCCTTTATTCAATCCAATTCACCTTACATATGCAAATGCAATAGTCATTACAATAGGGAACTGAACGTGCATCTTTCATATCCAAGTTGAGTGTTCCTACCAGTAAGTATATACGTGCTCTCTGCCCCTTTGCCAAATGAATATCTAAATATATAAAGTTTACGTAAGATAGGCAGCTCTAACAGAAGACACAGAAAGCAACCCAAAGTCCTGTTGTTAGATGACTTTCCTATCGTGTGGGGAAAAAAACAGAACAGAAACTAGAACCTAGGTCTTTTGGGTGAATTTCTTAAGGACTGAAATATTTAGTATCTTTAGTAGGCCACTCTCCATCATCTTTGAAAGATCACGGAGAACCAGAGAGGTGCCTGAGGACTGGAAGAAGGTTAATGTCACTCCAGTCTCCAAAAAGGGCGAGGAGGAGGACCCAGGAAATTACAGGCCCGTCAGCCTCACCTTCATCCCTGGAAAGGTGATGGAATAGCTCATGTTGGATATCATCTCCAGACATATGGAGGAGAAGAAGGTGATCAGGAGTAGCCAACATGGATTCACCAAGGGGAAATCCTGCTTAACCTATCTGATAGCCTTCTAGGATGGAATGACTGGCTGGGTAGATGAGGGGAGAACAGTGGGCGTTGTGTACCTTGACTTCAGCAAGGCTTTTGACACTGTCTCCCTTAACATCCTCCTAGAGAAGTTCAGGAAGTGTGGGTTAGATGAGTAGACAGTGAGGCGGACTGAAAACTGGCTGAAAGGCAGAGCTCAGAGGGTTGTGATTAGCAGCGGAAAGTCTAGCAGGAGGACTGTGGCTAGCAGTGTCCCTCAGGGGTCAGCACTGGGTCCCATCCCGTTCAACTTCTTCATCAGAGACCTGGATGAGGGGACAGAGTGCCTCTTCAGCAAGTCTGCTGATGATACCAAGATGTGAGGAGTGGCTGATACACCTGAGGGCTGTGCTGCCATTCAGAGAGACCTAGACAGGCTGGAGAGCTGGGCAGAGAGGAACCTCATGAGTTTCATCAAAGGTAACTGCAGGGTGCTTGCACCTAAGGAGAAATAAGCGTATGCACCAGTACAGGCCAGGGGCTGCCCCACTGGAAAGCAGCTCTGCACAGAAGGAGCTGGGAGTTCTGGAGGACAGGTGAAGCATGAACCAGCAAAGTGCCCTTGCAGCCAAGAAAGCCAATGGTCTTCTGGAGTGCGTGAGAAGTGTCATCAGCACATCAAGGGAGGTGATCCTGCCCTGGTGATCAGCCCTGGTGGGGCCATCTCTGGAGCGCTGTGTCCAATTCTGGGCTCCCCAGTACCAGAGAGACATGGAACTACTGGAGAGAGTCCAGTGTAGGACTCCAGAGATGATTTGAGGCCTGGAGTCTCTCTCTTTTGAGGAAAGGCTGTGAGAGCTGGGCCTGTTTAGGCTGGAGAAGAGAAGACTGAGGGGGGGCTCTCATCAGCGTCTAGAAATACCGTGAGGGAGGGGGTCAAGAGGATGGGGCCAGACTCTTTGCAGTGGTGCCAAGCAACAGGACAAGAGGCCATGGGCACAAACTGAAACACAGGGAGTTCCACCTGAATATAAGGAAGAATTTCCCTCCTGTGAGAGTGACAGAGCACTGGCACAGGCTTCCCCGAGAGGTTGTGCAGTCTCTTCCTCTGGAGAGATTCAAAACCTGCCTGGATGCAACCCTGTCTAACATGCTCTAGGTGTCCCTGCTTGAGCATGGGTGTTGAACTAGATGATTTCCAGAGGTGCCTTCCAGCCTCAAACACTCTGGGATTCTGTGTAATATGTTGGAATTGGTAGTTCATTCTCTCAATCATTATCAGTGGAAAGCTTCTAAAGGTTCTGTTCTGTATTTATCCTGGTGCAGAAGACTAAGAATTACAGATTGCAGAAATTACCATAAGGGATGTTTCCTATTCAAGGCCAACTCTGGCCTTTCTATGGTATCTGCCATAAGCAAACTTCTGTTCACATCATGCAGTTGTATAAAATGTTGCTGTTTTGTTTTGTTTTTTTTAACTGGAATAAGAAATAAAAACACAGACATCTCATAAACACAATACAATCAATTGTAATTTAATCTTTTTGTAGTGGTTGTGATTCTGTATGGACAATTACATTTATCTACACAAACGTCTTCTCACTTTAAACAATCTTCCAAATATTGTGTACTAACATATGGTTTGATATTGAATCAAAATTTTAAGAGAGTAAACTTCAAGGACTAGAGCAATCACATTCCTTGATTTTATATTATCCTATACAGAGTGAAGAATTATTGATTTCATTTCCTAACAAGTAAGTGCAGTTTACTAACACAGACTCATTGCTACTCTTATTTGAATCAAAGCTACTGAAGCTAGCAACAACTCCTTCTCAACATTACATAACACCCACTCAGAAAATGTCAGAATCTAGACCTAGATAATGTTAATTATAATCCACAGTAGACATATTTAAAATTCTAACCATTCCCCTCCATGCTGGTCTAGTCAGCTTACAAAAAATATGTAGCATACTTTATTTATTTAGAGATGGTGGGAGGGCACTTTAAAATACTATTTTTACCAGTAGTATTGCAAACAAATACAAGAAATAGAGGATGAGCGACAGAAAATGATTTGGAAAAAACTGTGTTCTCCTCTGGCCAAATGCATTGCTTTGTCATATTTCAGAAAAATTTTTAAAAAAGAAAAAATATGAAGTTGAACCTTAGGTTTATATACTAATAACAGTTGTACTTACATTCAGAAATTGTAAAACTTAATAATATAAATGCTACCTATAAATGCTAAATCAGGGCATTCTAACTACTAGATTAGAATTCAGTCCAGGTCCCATCTACTTATCAGAGAATTACATGCTCGCATGCTTAGGCGAGTAAATCTCAGAAATCAAGACGAACAATGACATGACTTATGCACAGTGGAGAACCAGAGGTGAAGTGCAGTTTGTTCCTGTGGCAATTGTAACAAGAAATAGTTTAGAAGGCAATTAGGGTTGCAATTTGAAGAATAACTTCTTCAATTAAAATACTCAAATATCAACTGTAAACCATTAACTACATGCAAGTCATCTGCTGAGGAGCACTAAGATATCATAAAGGGATGTCACATATAGTTCTGCTTCTTTCAAGACAACTTCCACACATAAAAGTTTACTTTCTATTAAACTATTTTAGTACTACTTTTTCAATAGCACATTTTATCATGTCCACAAATATCAAAATTTTTATCTCCTATGAAATAATATATCACAGCTTTTACATCTTTGAGTGTCAGGATGTTATATTTTGTACTAACAGTTAAATTTTGACTTTAGGTCAAAATATATATATAAATATATAACCAATATATAGGTCAAAATATATAACCTATAATGGTTATCTACATTCTTCCTTAAAATGCAAATATTTTGAAAGGAAACATATCTGCTAAGAATTGAAAACCTAATTTCAAGAATATTCAGTAAATCTTTAGAAGTAATTTATCTAAGACTAACGGTTGCTATTTCACATAGATATGTAATGTATATATCAAAAAAAAAAAACCACTAGAATAACAAGCTTCCATTCTGAGAGAAATCTATGTAGATGCCACAGTTGCAGGGAGAGAAATAATATCCATAAAATTTGAATTGACAATAACATTCTCAACACAGAGGAGATGTTACTGCTAGTGCAACTGTCATACTCATTCTGTGCTAAATTCGTTGAAAATTCTCCCAAATACTGACACTTGTGTGTGTATGCATCCACACAGATCACACGCACATATAATATATATAGTATAAATTCTGTATGTATGTGTGTGCGCTTATTTATTTATWTATAGAAGTAGATGCCATAGAGGAAGGGCCAGCTTTAGACTGAATGAATCTAAATCACTTAATAGCAACAAATTAATTCAAGTAGATCAGCAGAAATTCATTTATTGACCAAGTCATTTTAGATAAGTACTAAAATATGGATTTTGAAAAATAATTTTTATTCTCAGTTTTGAAAATATTCACTCTCAGTATTCTCCAAGATACTTTATAACTCTTGAAGCTAATAAACCAAACATCTGGCGCTCCTTCTATTGCTGATGAAATCAGTGCTCAGAGGTCAATATTCTACACAAAAATACCTGCCTAAATTATTTTTTTCTTTGAACAACATCAGAAAAATACGAGAAATGGAACTAAAATTATCCAGAAAATTACTTTTCCTTTTCAATTTTTTGTTTTACATTGTTGCTTTTGTTTTCTTAAATACATTTTACTAAGTATATTTTCCCTTTTCCTATTTGTTTTTAAATTGCAGCTGTAGAAGAACAAGTTTGTTCTAGTCCTTTGAGATTTTTGTTTGCTTACAGTTACAAGTCTAAAGATCCAAACTGATATGTTTTTTCTCTAGCATTTGCATAAATGTAGGAACGTAGAAATGCCATATTGTTAGAAAGTTTCTCCAGCACTCTGAAGTTTGAAAGTAATTTTTCCTCAAAGAGAGGAGCAGGCCTTTTGTTTTCTTTAAAACACTCCTGACACTCTAGTGCAGGAAAAATGTAAATTATCTTCAACATGCACCACATATAGATCTCTAGTCTTGTCTGCTCTTCAATATATTATTGAAATAACTTCTTTTCTTTACTGTGTTAAAGACAGTGTGTAGAAACTGAGACGGAACTCAGCACACGCATGCTATGCACTGTGCTTTTCATACAAAGTGTGATATATTTCATACTATTCCTAAAAGTTAAACTCTATGAATATCATTATCACAACACAGTCTTCATGCTATTTGTACACAGTCATTTAATATATTTCTGATTTGATAACTACAACACGTGAAAACAAGCTTCAGTAAACACATTTATTTGCTTTTGAATTAGAAGTTTAACTACATTAACATACTGATTTAACAAAGATGATTCAAGGGATTTTCATGCCTAAAATCAAATTCATATTAAGGTCCTGAGATTAAAAATATATATTTAAAACAGAGTTCTACAATAAATGATTTCATCTACTTTATGTAGCTGTATTACAAAGAAAAATAAAAATATACTGTTGGCATACGGAAGCTTCATATTTTTAAGGAGAGGTTTAAACTGCAAGTATATACCAATATACTAATGCTACAGAAACCATGAAAGTATAAAAAAAAAAAAAAAAAAAAGTAATTTGCCTTTTTAACATGCAAATTAATATTTTAAAATTTCTTAGAAAAATATGGCAATATATTTCATTTCAAATTATGACTTATCATAAACCACTTCCTTTTGTTTTTAAAAAAGTTGAAGTGCTATCAAGTGGCTCCATCATTGTTTTCTCATTATATTACATATATATTTTAAGACAAAGACACAACATTTTTAATAAATCTGTAATGAGTTTGAAAAAAGATCATTTTTCAAGATCAGAAGGTCTTTTGTGTTTGAAACATATTGATTGCCTATAGTTCACATTTCTGAAAGATGTGCTGAAATACTTTTACCTACTGAGTTTTAATTGTGAATCTTTTCATTAAAAAAATGCTTGAATTCTTTCATTCTAGCTTTCTTTGCTATGTTTCCAACTTATGCTGCTATAAAAAAAAACAAAATTAAGAAACTTCATTTCTTCTTATTTTACTAGTAAAAGAAAATGTTAGTTTACCAGTAAAAGAAATGTTACTGCCTTTTTGCCGCACTTTTAATATTTTTGCAGGAGCATTTCCTTGTTCAAAATTTTTTCCAATTGATTTAAAAGCAAGTGTTGTTGCTGATAGATTTGGCAGCATTAACCTCATGAAACTTCATTCCTTTGATGGTTGGACTCAGAATGTTAATTTAGAGAAGTAAAATCCATCCAGAATTTGGGCAGAACCCAATTATGACATTAGGTGCTCAAGGCCCACCACTACTTCACTACTATGAAATCATATGTCATTTTTTAATCTTTCTACTGATACTAGAAAATCATTTTCTTAGTGTCACCAAAAATCAGAGACACTACCTTTAACAGCAATACTGAATTACCTATTGATTGATGTTTTAACAAATATTTTGTATTTGTAGTCTTACTTGAGTTACCAAAAATACCAGAAGTCCTGCACTTGAATTCTTTTTGTCTAGCCCATGAAGACTTAAGGGATCTACAAGATCTTGTATCTAAAGGAAAATTTTGCTGGTATTTTTTAAACTGTTATCTTCTTTACAGAATATTTGTTACGCCTCTTCTTCATATTCAAGACTTCAAAAAAACTCTTCATGAAATTTTCATAGTTTTACTGTATTCCCTGTTATATATACCTGATACGCTAGACGGTAACGCACAATTCCAAATCTAGTAACTGCACAGATGTACATGACTGTAAAGACAGCGGTCTAGCAATGTTGAATTACAATGGATACTTCGGAAATGCACCTTAGTGACTCATTGTAGTAGTTCAAATGATAACAATGGTAACAATACTAATAATAATAAAACAAACTTAAATAGGTTTAACCCAGTATTATCTTTAAGAGACTGTTCATCTTGTTAAAAGTGAAAAACTTTCCAGCAACCCAGATAGGAAGAAACAATTCATCTTTTGTAACAACTCTTGCTATAAAATTACAAAAGCTATTTTAAAAGCTATGTATTATTGTCAATATGTATTAACATATTGACAATAATAATGATGAATGAATATCTTAAAAGTTCTACAGTCTTTACCTTCAAAAGTTATGATACTTTGCCACCTTCCATAAACAAAAACAATCAGTGTAAAAATAGATCTACACTGCGGAAAGCCTTCTCTGTTTAGCTGTGCTAATCACATGCTATGACTCTAGAAAAGATTCTCAAGGTCTTTACTTGAACAAAAATCAGAGTTAAGCAGTTGGAATCCCAACAACAGTGAAGCAGTAAGTAAAAGTAAGTGGAACTCCCTTCAGTGATACCTCTGCAAATATTGGGAATATGGTTCCAGTAGGGTGTATGCACTTTTTTCACTTAGTCCAGAATTTCTACTAGG